>NW_028225184.1:5073766-5354125 GCF_052327205.1 Somniosus microcephalus
TCTGATTCACCCTCCAGACTTCACCTTCTCCTTCTCCTTCTTCTGCTTCTTCTGATTCAACCTCCAGACTTAACCTTCTCCGTCTCCTTATTCTGCTTCTTCTGATTCACCCTCCAGACTTCACCTTCTCCTTCTCCTTCTTCTGCTTCTTCTGATTCACCCTCCAGACTTCATCTTCTCCTTCTCCTTCTTCTGCTTCTTCTGATTCACCCTCCAGACCTCACCTTCTCCTTCACCTTCTTCTACTTCTTCTGATTCACCCTCCAGACTTCAACTTCTCCTTCTCCTTCTTCTGCTTCTTCTGATTCATCCTCCAGACTTCACCTTCTCCTTCTCCATCTTCTGCTTCTTCTGATTCACCCTCCAGACTTCACCTTCTCCTTCTACTTCTTCTACTTCTTCTGATTCACCCTCCAGACTTCACCTTCTCCTTCTCCTTCTTCTACTTCTTCTGATTCACCCTCCAGAATTCACCTTCTCCTTCTCCTTCTTCTGCTTCTTCTGATTCACCCTCCAGACTTCACCTTCTCCTTCTCCTTCTTCTGCTTCTTCTGATTCACCCTCGAGACTTCACCTTCTCCTTCTCCTTCTTCTGCTTCTTCTGATTCACCTTCCAGACTTGACCTTCTCCTTCTCCTTCTTCTGCTTCTTCTGATTCACCCTCCAGACCTCACCTTCTCCTTCTACTTCTTCTGCTTCTTCTGATTCACCCTCCAGACTTCATCTTCTCCTTCTCCTTCTTCTGCTTCTTCTGATTCACCCTCCAGACTTCATCTTCTCCTTCTCCTTCTTCTACTTCTTCTGATTCACCCTCCAGACTTCATCTTCTCCTTCTCCTTCTTCTACTTCTTCTGATTCACCCTCCAGTCTTCACCTTCTCGTTCTCCTTCTTCTGCTTCTTCTGATTCACCCTCCAGACTTCACCTTCTCCTTCTCCTTCTTCTGCTTCTTCTGATTCACCCTCCAGACCTCACCTTCTCCTTCTACTTCTTCAACTTCTTCTGATTCACCCTCCAGACTTCATCTTCTCCTTCTCCTTCTTCTGCTTCTTCTGATTCACCCTCCAGACTTCACCTTCTCCTTCTCCTTCTTCTGCTTCTTCTGATTCACCCTCCTGACTTCACCTTCTGCTTCTCCTCCTTCTACTTCTTCTGATTCACCCTCCTGACTTCACCTTCTCCTTCTCCTTCTTCTACTTCTTCTGCTTCACCCTCCAGACTTCATCTTCTCCTTCTCCTTCTTCTGCTTCTTCTGATTCACCCTCCAGACCTCACCTTCTCCTTCTACTTCTTCTACTTCTTCTGATTCACCCTCCAGACTTCATCTTCTCCTTCTCCTTCTTCTGCTTCTTCTGATTCACCCTCCAGACTTCACCTTCTCCTTCTCCTTCTTCTACTTCTTCTGCTTCACCCTCCAGACTTCACCTTCTCCTTCCCCTTCTTCTACTTCTTCTGATTCACCCTCCAGACATCACCTTCTCCTTCTCCTTATTCTGTTCTTCTGATTCACCCTCCAGACTTCACCTTCTCCTTCTCCTTCTTCTGCTTCTTCTGATTCACCCTCCAGACTTCACCTTGTCCTTCTCCTTCTTCTGCTTCTTCTGATTCACCCTCCAGACTTCACCTTCTCCTTCTCCTTCTTCTACTTCTTCTGATTCACCCTCCGGCTTCATCTTCTCCTTCTCCTTCTTCTGCTTCTCCTGATTCACCCTCCAGACTTCACCTTCTCCTTCTCCTTCTTCTGCTTCTTCTGATTCACCCTCCAGACTTCACCTTCTCCTTTTCCTTCTTCTACTTCTTCTGCTTCACCCTCCAGACTTCACCTTCTCCTTCTCCTTCTTCTTCTTCTTCTTCTGATTCACCCTCCAGACTTCACCTTCTCCTTCTCCTTCTTCTGCTTCTTCTGATTCACCCTCCAGACTTCACCTTCTCCTTCTCCTTATTCTGCTTCTTCTGCTTCACCCTCCTGACTTCACCTTCTCCTTTTCCTTCTTCTCCTTCTTCTGCTTCACCTTCCAGACTTCACCTTCTCCTTCTCCTTCTTCTTCTTCTTCTTCTGATTCACCCTCCAGACTTCACCTTCTCCTTCTCCTTCTTCTGCTTCTTCTGATTCACCCTCCAGACTTCACCTTCTCCTTCTCCTTATTCTGCTTCTTCTGATTCACCCTCCAGACTTCACCTTCTCCTTCTCCTTCTTCTGCTTCTTCTGATTCACCCTCCAGACTTCACCTTCTCCTTCTCCTTCTTCTGCGTCTTCTGATTCACCCTCCAGACTTCATCTTCTCCTTCTCCTTCTTCTGCTTCTTCTGATTCACCCTCCAGACTTCACCTTCTCCTTCTCCTTCTTCTGCTTCTTCTGATTCACCCTCCAGACTTCACCTTCTCCTTCTCCTTCTTCTACTTCTTCTGATTCACCCTCCAGACTTCACCTTCTCCTTCTCCTTCTTCTACTTCTTCTGATTCACCCTCCAGACTTCATCTTCTCCTTCTCCTTCTTCTGCTTCTTCTGATTCACCCTCCAGACTTCACCTTCTCCTTCTCCTTCTTCTGCTTCTTCTGATTCACCCTCCAGACTTCACCTTCTCCTTCTCCTTCTTCTACTTCTTCTGATTCACCCTCCAGACTTCACCTTCTCCTTCTCCTTCTTCTACTTCTTCTGATTCACCCTCCAGACTTCATCTTCTCCTTCTCCTTCTTCTGATTCTTCTGATTCACCCTCCAGACTTCACCTTCTCCTTCTCCTTCTTCTGCTTCTTCTGATTCACCCTCCAGACTTCACCTTCTACTTCTCCTTTTCTGCTTCTTCTGATTCACCCTCCAGACTTCACCTTCTCCTTCTCCTTATTCTGCTTCTTCTGATTCACCCTCCAGACTTCACCTTCTCCTTCTCCTTCTTCTACTTCTTCTGATTCACCCTCCAGACTTCATCTTCTCCTTCTCCTTCTTCTGCTTCTTCTGATTCACCCTCCAGACTTCACCTTCTCCTTCTCCTTCTTCTGCTTCTTCTGATTCACCCTCCAGACTTCACCTTCTCCTTCTCCTTCTTCTACTTCTTCTGATTCAGCCTCCAGACTTCACCATCTCCTTCTCCTTCTTCTACTTCTTCTGATTCACCCTCCAGACTTCACCTTCTCCTTCTCCTTCTTCTGCTTCTTCTGATTCACCCTCCAGACTTCACCTTGTCCTTCTCCTTCTTCTGCTTCTTCTGATTCACCCTCCAGACTTCACCTTCTCCTTCTCCTTCTTCTACTTCTTCTGATTCACCCTCCGGCTTCATCTTCTCCTTCTCCTTCTTCTGCTTCTCCTGATTCACCCTCCAGACTTCACCTTCTCCTTCTCCTTCTTCTGCTTCTTCTGATTCACCCTCCAGACTTCACCTTCTCCTTTTCCTTCTTCTACTTCTTCTGCTTCACCCTCCAGACTTCACCTTCTCCTTCTCCTTCTTCTTCTTCTTCTTCTGATTCACCCTCCAGACTTCACCTTCTCCTTCTCCTTCTTCTGCTTCTTCTGATTCACCCTCCAGACTTCACCTTCTCCTTCTCCTTATTCTGCTTCTTCTGCTTCACCCTCCTGACTTCACCTTCTCCTTTTCCTTCTTCTCCTTCTTCTGCTTCACCTTCCAGACTTCACCTTCTCCTTCTCCTTCTTCTTCTTCTTCTGATTCACCCTCCAGACTTCACCTTCTCCTTCTCCTTCTTCTGCTTCTTCTGATTCACCCTCCAGACTTCACCTTCTCCTTCTCCTTATTCTGCTTCTTCTGATTCACCCTCCAGACTTCACCTTCTCCTTCTCCTTCTTCTGCTTCTTCTTATTCACCCTCCAGACTTCACCTTCTCCTTCTCCTTCTTCTGCGTCTTCTGATTCACCCTCCAGACTTCACCTTCTCCTTCTCTTTCTTCTACTTCTTCTGATTCACCCTCCAGACTTCATCTTCTCCTTCTCCTTCTTCTGCTTCTTCTGATTCACCCTCCAGACGTCACCTTCTCCTTCTCCTTCTTCTGCTTCTTCTGATTCACCCTCCAGACTTCACCTTCTCCTTCTCCTTCTTCTACTTCTTCTGATTCACCCTCCAGACTTCACCTTCTCCTTCTCCTTCTTCTACTTCTTCTGATTCACCCTCCAGACTTCATCTTCTCCTTCTCCTTCTTCTGCTTCTTCTGATTCACCCTCCAGACTTCACCTTCTCCTTCTCCTTCTTCTGCTTCTTCTGATTCACCCTCCAGACTTCACCTTCTCCTTCTCCTTCTTCTACTTCTTCTGATTCACCCTCCAGACTTCACCTTCTCCTTCTCCTTCTTCTACTTCTTCTGATTCACCCTCCAGACTTCATCTTCTCCTTCTCCTTCTTCTGATTCTTCTGATTCACCCTCCAGACTTCACCTTCTCCTTCTCCTTCTTCTGCTTCTTCTGATTCACCCTCCAGACTTCACCTTCTACTTCTCCTTTTCTGCTTCTTCTGATTCACCCTCCAGACTTCACCTTCTCCTTCTCCTTATTCTGCTTCTTCTGATTCACCCTCCAGACTTCACCTTCTCCTTCTCCTTCTTCTACTTCTTCTGATTCACCCTCCAGACTTCACCTTCTCCTTCTCCTTCTTCTGCTTCTTCTGATTCACCCTCCAGACTTCACCTTCTCCTTCTCCTTCTTCTACTTCTTCTGATTCAGCCTCCAGACTTCACCATCTCCTTCTCCTTCTTCTACTTCTTCTGATTCACCCTCCAGACTTCACCTTCTCCTTCTCCTTCTTCTCCTTCTTCTGATTCACCCTCCAGACTTCACCTTCTCCTTCTCCTTCTTCTGCTTCTTCTGATTCACCCTCCAGACTTCACCTTCTCCTTCTCCTTATTCTGCTTCTTCTGATTCACCCTCCAGACTTCACCTTCTCCTTCTCCTTCTTCTGCTTCGTCTGATTCACCCTCCAGACTTCACCTTCTCCTTCTCCTTCTTCTACTTCTTCTGATTCACCCTCCAGACTTCACCTTCTCCTTCTCCTTCTTCTGCTTCTTCTGATTCACCCTCCAGACTTCACCTTCTCCTTCTCCTTCTTCTGCTTCTTCTGATTCACCCTCCAGACTTCACCTTCTCCTTCTCCTTCTTCTACTTCTTCTGATTCAGCCTCCAGACTTCACCATCTCCTTCTCCTTCTTCTACTTCTTCTGATTCACCCTCCAGACTTCACCTTCTCCTTCTCCTTCTTCTCCTTCTTCTGATTCACCCTCCAGACTTCACCTTCTCCTTCTCCTTCTTCTGCTTCTTCTGATTCACCCTCCAGACTTCACCTTCTCCTTCTCCTTCTTCTGCTTCTTCTGATTCACCCTCCAGACTTCACCTTCTCCTTCTCCTTCTTCTGCTTCTTCTGATTCACCCTTCAGACTTCACCTTCTCCTTCTCCTTCTTCTGCTTCTTCTGATTCACCCTCCAGACCTCACCTTCTCCTTCTCCTTCTTCTACTTCTTCTGATTCACCCTCCAGACTTCATCTTCTACTTCTCCTTCTTCTGCTTCTTCTGATTCACCCACCAGACTTCACCTTCTCCTTCTCCTTCTTCTGCTTCTTCTGATTCACCCTCCAGACTTCGCCTTCTCCTTCTCCTTCTTCTACTTCTTCTGAATCACCCTCCAGACTTCACCTTCTCCTTCTCCTTCTTCTACTTCTTCTGATACACCCTCCAATCTTCACCTTCTCCTTCTCCTTCTTCTGCTTCTTCTGATTCACCCTCCAGACTTCACCTTCTCCTTCTCCTTCTTCTACTTCTTCTGATTCACCCTCCAGACTTCATCTTCTCCTTCTCCTTCTTCTGCTTCTTCTGATTCACCCTCCAGACTTCACCTTCTCCTTCTCCTTCTTCTGCTTCTTCTGATTCACCCTCCAGACTTCACCTTCTCCTTCTCCTTCTTCTACTTCTTCTGATTCAGCCTCCAGACTTCACCATCTCCTTCTCCTTGTTCTACTTCTTCTGATTCACCCTCCAGACTTCACCTTCTCCTTCTCCTTCTTCTCCTTCTTCTGATTCACCCTCCAGACTTCACCTTCTCCTTCTCCTTCTTCTGCTTCTTCTGATTCACCCTTCAGACTTCACCTTCTCCTTCTCCTTCTTCTGCTTCTTCTGATTCACCCTTCAGACTTCACCTTCTCCTTCTCCTTCTTCTGCTTCTTCTGATTCACCCTCCAGACCTCACCTTCTCCTTCTCCTTCTTCTACTTCTTCTGATTCACCCTCCAGACTTCATCTTCTACTTCTCCTTCTTCTGCTTCTTCTGATTCATCCTCCAGACTTCACCTTCTCCTTCTCCTTCTTCTGCTTCTTCTGATTCACCCTCCAGACTTCGCCTTCTCCTTCTCCTTCTTCTACTTCTTCTGATTCACCCTCCAGACTTCACCTTCTCCTTCTCCTTCTTCTATTTCTTCTGATACACCCTCCAGTCTTCACCTTCTCCTTCTCCTTCTTCTGCTTCTTCTGATTCACCCTCCAGACTTCACCTTCTCCTTCTCCTTCTTCTGCTTCTTCTGATTCACCCTCCTGACTTCACCTTCTCCTTCTCCTTCTTCTGCTTCTTCTGATTCACCCTCCAGACTTCACCTTCTCCTTCTCCTTCTTCTACTTCTTCTGATTCACCCTCCAGACTTCACCTTCTCCTTCTACTTCTTCTGCTTCTTCTGATTCACCCTCCAGACTTCACCTTCTCCTTCTCCTTCTTCTGCTTCTTCTGATTCACCCTCCAGACTTCACCTTCTCCTTCTCCTTCTTCTGCTTCTTCTGATTCACCCTCCAGACTTCACCTTCTCCTTCTCCTTCTTCTGCTTCTTCTGCTTCACCCTCCAGAATTCACCTTCTCCTTCTCCTTCTTCTGCTTCTTCTGCTTCACCCTCCTGACTTCACCTTCTCCTTCTCCTTCTACTACTTCTTCTGATTCAGCCTCCAGACTTCACCTTCTCCTTCTCCTTCTTCTGCTTCTTCTGCTGCGCCCTCCAGACTTCACCTTCTCCTTCTTCTTTTTCTGCTTCTTCTGCTTCACCCTCCTGACTTCACCTTCTCCTTCTCCTTCTTCTACTGCTTCTGCTTCACCCCCCTGACTTCACCTTCTCCTTCTCCTTCTTCTGCTTCTTCTGATTCACCCTCCTAACTTCACCTTCTCCTTCTCCTTCTTCTGCTCCTTCTGATTCACCCTCCTGACTCCACCTTCTCCTTCTCCTTCTTCTGCTTCTTCTGATTCACCCTCCAGACTTCACCTTCTCCTTCTCCTTCTTCTGCTTCTTCTGATTCACCCTCCAGACTTCACCTTCTCCTTCTCCTTCTTCTGCTTCTTCTGATTCACCCTCCAGACTTCATCTTCTGCTTCTCCTTCTTCTGCTTCTTCTGATTCACCCTCCAGACTTCACCTTCTCCTTCTCCTTCTTCTACTTCTTCTGATTCACCCTCCAGACTTCACCTTCTCCTTCTCCTTCTTCTACTTCTTCTGATTCACCCTCCAGTCTTCACCTTCTCCTTCTCCTTCTTCTGCTTCTTCTGCTTCACCCTCCAGACTTCACCTTCTCCTTCTCTTTCTTCTGCTTCTTCTGATTCACCCTCCAGACTTCACCTTCTCCTTCTCCTTCTTCTGATTCTTCTGATTCACCCACCAGACTTCACCTTCTCCTTCTCCTTCTTCTGCTTCTTCTGATTCACCCTCCAGACTTCGCCTTCTCCTTCTCCTTCTTCTACTTCTTCTGATTCACCCTCCAGACTTCACCTTCTCCTTCTCCTTATTCTGCTTCTTCTGATTCACCCTCCAGACATCACCTTCTCCTTCTCCTTCTTCTGCTTCTTCTCATTCACCCTCCAGACTTCACCTTCTCCTTCTCCTTCTTCTGCGTCTTCTGATTCACCCTCCAGACTTCACCTGCTCCTTCTCTTTCTTCTACTTCTTCTGATTCACCCTCCAGACTTCATCTTCTCCTTCTCCTTCTTCTGCTTCTTCTGATTCACCCTCCAGACTTCACCTTCACCTTCTCCTTTTTCTGCTTCTTCTGATTCACCCTCCAGACTTCACCTTCTCCTTCTCCTTCTTCTACTTCTTCTGATTCACCCTCCAGACTTCACCTTCTCCTTCTCCTTCTTCTACTTCTTCTGATTCACCCTCCAGACTTCATCTTCTCCTTCTCCTTCTTCTGCTTCTTCTGATTCACCCTCCAGACTTCACCTTCTCCTTCTCCTTCTTCTGCTTCTTCTGATTCACCCTCCAGACTTCACCTTCTCCTTCTCCTTCTTCTACTTCTTCTGATTCACCCTCCAGACTTCACCTTCTCCTTCTCCTTCTTCTACTTCTTCTGATTCACCCTCCAGACTTCATCTTCTCCTTCTCCTTCTTCTGCTTCTTCTGATTCACCCTCCAGACTTCACCTTCTCCTTCTCCTGCTTCTGCTTCTTCTGATTCACCCTCCAGACTTCACCTTCTCCTTCTCCTTTTCTGCTTCTTCTGATTCACCCTCCAGACTTCACCTTCTCCTTCTCCTTATTCTGCTTCTTCTGATTCACCCTCCAGACTTCACCTTCTCCTTCTCCTTCTTCTACTTCTTCTGATTCCGCCTCCAGACTTCACCATCTCCTTCTCCTTCTTCTACTTCTTCTGATTCACCCTCCAGACTTCATCTTCTCCTTCTCCTTCTTCTCCTTCTTCTGATTCACCCTCCAGACTTCACCTTCTCCTTCTCCTTCTTCTGCTTCTTCTGATTCACCCTCCAGACTTCACCTTCTCCTTCTCCTTATTCTGCTTCTTCTGATTCACCCTCCAGACTTCACCTTCTCCTTCTCCTTCTTCTGCTTCGTCTGATTCACCCTCCAGACTTCACCTTCTCCTTCTCCTTCTTCTGCGTCTTCTGATTCACCCTCCAGACTTTACCTTCTCCTTCTCTTTCTTCTACTTCTTCTGATTCACCCTCCAGACTTCATCTTCTCCTTCTCCTTCTTCTGCTTCTTCTGATTCACCCTCCAGACTTCACCTTCTCCTTCTCCTTCTTCTGCTTCTTCTGATTCACCCTCCAGACGTCACCTTCTCCTTCTCCTTCTTCTACTTCTTCTGATTCACCCTCCAGACTTCACCTTCTCCTTCTCCTTCTTCTACTTCTTCTGATCACCCTCCAGACTTCATCCTCTCCTTCTCCTTCTTCTGCTTCTTCTGATTCACCCTCCAGACTTCACCTTCTCCTTCTCCTTCTTCTGCTTCTTCTGATTCACCCTCCAGACTTCACCTTCTCCTTCTCCTTCTTCTACTTCTTCTGATTCAGCCTCCAGACTTCACCATCTCCTTCTCCTTCTTCTACTTCTTCTGATTCACCCTCCAGACTTCACCTTCTCCTTCTCCTTCTTCTCCTTCTTCTGATTCACCCTCCAGACTTCACCTTCTCCTTCTCCTTCTTCTGCTTCTTCTGATTCACCCTTCAGACTTCACCTTCTCCTTCTCCTTCTTCTGCTTCTTCTGATTCACCCTTCAGACTTCACCTTCTCCTTCTCCTTCTTCTGCTTCTTCTGATTCACCCTCCAGACCTCACCTTCTCCTTCTCCTTCTTCTACTTCTTCTGATTCACCCTCCAGACTTCATCTTCTACTTCTCCTTCTTCTGCTTCTTCTGATTCACCCACCAGACTTCACCTTCTCCTTCTCCTTCTTCTGCTTCTTCTGATTCATCCTCCAGACTTCGCCTTCTCCTTCTCCTTCTTCTACTTCTTCTGATTCACCCTCCAGACTTCACCTTCTCCTTCTCCTTCTTCTACTTCTTCTGATACACCCTCCAGTCTTCACCTTCTCCTTCTCCTTCTTCTGCTTCTTCTGATTCACCCTCCAGACTTCACCTTCTCCTTCTCCTTCTTCTACTTCTTCTGATTCACCCTCCAGACTTCATCTTCTCCTTCTCCTTCTTCTGCTTCTTCTGATTCACCCTCCAGACTTCACCTTCTCCTTCTCCTTCTTCTGCTTCTTCTGATTCACCCTCCAGACTTCACCTTCTCCTTCTCCTTCTTCTACTTCTTCTGATTCAGCCTCCAGACTTCACCATCTCCTTCTCCTTCTTCTACTTCTTCTGATTCACCCTCCAGACTTCACCTTCTCCTTCTCCTTCTTCTCCTTCTTCTGATTCACCCTCCAGACTTCACCTTCTCCTTCTCCTTCTTCTGCTTCTTCTGATTCACCCTTCAGACTTCACCTTCTCCTTCTCCTTCTTCTGCTTCTTCTGATTCACCCTTCAGACTTCACCTTCTCCTTCTCCTTCTTCTGCTTCTTCTGATTCACCCTCCAGACCTCACCTTCTCCTTCTCCTTCTTCTACTTCTTCTGATTCACCCTCCAGACTTCATCTTCTACTTCTCCTTCTTCTGCTTCTTCTGATTCACCCTCCGGACTTCACCTTCTCCTTCTCCTTCTTCTGCTTCTTCTGATGCACCCTCCAGACTTCGCCTTCTCCTTCTCCTTCTTCTACTTCTTCTGATTCACCCTCCAGACTTCACCTTCTCCTTCTCCTTCTTCTACTTCTTCTGATACACCCTCCAGTCTTCACCTTCTCCTTCTCCTTCTTCTGCTTCTTCTGATTCACCCTCCAGACTTCACCTTCTCCTTCTCCTTCTTCTGCTTCTTCTGATTCACCCTCCTGACTTCACCTTCTCCTTCTCCTTCTTCTGCTTCTTCTGATTCACCCTCCAGACTTCACCTTCTCCTTCTCCTTCTTCTGCTTCTTCTGATTCACCCTCCAGACTTCACCTTCTCCTTCTCCTTCTTCTGCTTCTTCTGCTTCACCCTCCAGAATTCACCTTCTCCTTCTCCTTCTTCTGCTTCTTCTGCTTCACCCTCCTGACTTCACCTTCTCCTTCTCCTTCTACTACTTCTTCTGATTCAGCCTCAAGACTTCACCTTCTCCTTCTCCTTCTTCTGCTTCTTCTGCTGCGCCCTCCAGACTTCACCTTCTCCTTCTTCTTCTTCTGCTTCTTCTGCTTCACCCTCCTGACTTCACCTTCTCCTTCTCCTTCTTCTACTGCTTCTGCTTCACCCCCCTGACTTCACCTTCTCCTTCTCCTTCTTCTGCTTCTTCTGATTCACCCTCCTAACTTCACCTTCTCCTTCTCCTTCTTCTGCTCCTTCTGATTCACCCTCCTGACTCCACCTTCTCCTTTACTTCTTCTGCTTCTTCTGATTCACCCTCCAGACTTCACCTTCTCCTTCTCCTTCTTCTGCTTCTTCTGATTCACCCTCCAGACTTCACCTTCTCCTTCTCCTTCTTCTGCTTCTTCTGATTCACCCTCCAGACTTCATCTTCTGCTTCTCCTTCTTCTGCTTCTTCTGATTCACCCTCCAGACTTCACCTTCTCCTTCTCCTTCTTCTGCTTCTTCTGATTCACCCTCCAGACTTCACCTTCTCCTTCTCCTTCTTCTACTTCTTCTGATTCACCCTCCAGACTTCACCTTCTCCTTCTCCTTCTTCTACTTCTTCTGATTCACCCTCCAGTCTTCACCTTCTCCTTCTCCTTCTTCTGCTTCTTCTGCTTCACCCTCCAGACTTCACCTTCTCCTTCTCTTTCTTCTGCTTCTTCTGATTCACCCTCCAGACTTCACCTTCTCCTTCTCCTTCTTCTGATTCTTCTGATTCACCCTCCAGACTTCACCTTCTCCTTCTCCTTCTTCTGCTTCTTCTGATTCAACCTCCTGACCTCACCTTCTACTTCTCCTTCTTCTACTTCATCTGATTCACCCTCCTGACTTCACCTTCCTCTTCTCCTTCTTCTTCTTCTTCTGCTTCACCCTCCAGACTTCACCTTCTCCTTCTCCTTCTTCTACTTCTTCTGATTCACCCTCCAGACTTCACCTTCTCCTTCTCCTTCTTCTGCTTCTTCTGATTCACCCTCCAGACTTCACCTTCTCCTTTTCCTTATTCTGCTTCTTCTGATTCACAATCCAGACTTCACCTTCTCCTTCTCCTTCTTCTGCTTCTTCTGATTCACCCTCCAGACTTCACCTTCTCCTTCTCCTTCTTCTGCTTCTTCTGATTCACCCTCCAGACATCACCTTCTCCTTCTCCTTCTTCTACTTCTTCTGATTCACCCTCCAGACTTCATCTTCTCTTTCTCCTTCTTCTGCTTCTTCTGATTCACCCTCCAGACTTCACCTTCTCCTTCTCCTTCTTCTGCTTCTTCTGATTCACCCTCCAGACTTCACCTTCTCCTTCTTCTACTTCTTCTGATTCACACTCCAGACTTCACCTTCTCCTTCTCCTTCTTCTACTTCTTCTGATTCACCCTCCAGACTTCACCTTCTACTTCTCCTTCTTCTGCTTCTTCTAATTCACCCTCCAGACTTCACCTTCTCCTTCTCCTTCTTCTGCTTCTTCTGATTCACCCTCTAGAGTTCATCTTCTCCTTCTCCTTCTTCTGCTTCTTCTGATTCACCCTCCAGACTTCACCTTCTCCTTCTCCTTCTTCTGCTTCTTCTGATTCACCCTCCAGACTTCGCCTTCTCCTTCTCCTTCTTCTACTTCTTCTGATTCACCCTCCAGACTTCACCTTCTCCTTCTCCTTCTTCTACTTCTTCTGATTCACCCTCCAGTCTTCACCTTCTCCTTCTCCTTCTTCTGCTTCTTCTGATTCACCCTCCAGACTTCACCTTCTCCTTCTCCTTCTTCTGCTTCTTCGGATTCACCCTCCAGACTTCACCTTCTCCTTCTCCTTCTTCTGCTACTTCTGCTTCACCCTCCAGACTTCACCGTCTCCTTCTCCTTCTTTTGCTTCTTCTGCTTCACCCTCCTGACTTCACCTTCTCCTTCTCCTTCTTCTACTTCTTCTGATTCACCCTCCAGACTTCACCTTCTCCTTCTCCTTCTTCTGCTTCTTCTGCTTCACCCTCCAGACTTCACCTTCTCCTTCTCCTTCTTCTGCTTCTTCTGCTGCGCCCTCCAGACTTCACCTTCTCCTTCTCCTTCTTCTGCTTCTTCTGCTTCACCCTCTTGACTTCACCTTCTCCTTCTCCTTCTTCTACTTCTTCTGCTTCACCCCCCTGACTTCACCTTCTCCTTCTCCTTCTTCTGCTTCTTCTGATTCACCCTCCTAACTTCACCTTCTCCTTCTCCTTCTTCTGCTTCTTCTGATTCACCCTCCTGACTCCACCTTCACCTTCTCCTTCTTCTGCTTCTTCTGATTCACCCTCCAGACTTCACCTTCTCCTTCTCCTTCTTCTGCTTCTTCTGATTCACCCTCCAGACTTCACCTTCTCCTTCTCCTTCTTCTGCTTCTTCTGATTCACCCTCCAGACCTCACCTTCTCCTTCTCCTTCTTGTACTTCTTCTGATTCACCCTCCAGACTTCATCTTCTCCTTCTCCTTCTTCTGCTTCTTCTGCTTCACCCTCCAGACTTCACCTTCTCCTTCTCTTTCTTCTGCGTCTTCTGATTCACCCTCCAGACTTCACCTTCTCCTTCTCCTTCTTCTGATTCTTCTGATTCACCCTCCAGACTTCACCTTCTCCTTCTCCTTCTTCTGCTTCTTCTGATTCACCCTCCTGACTTCACCTTCTCCTTCTCCTTCTTCTACTTCATCTGATTCACCCTCCTGACTTCACCTTCTCCTTCTCCTTCCTCTACTTCTTCTCCTTCACCCTCCAGACTTCACCTTCTCCTTCTCCTTCTTCTGCTTCTTCTGATTCACCCTCCAGACCTCACCTTCTCCTTCTCCTTCTTGTACTTCTTCTGATTCACCCTCCAGACTTCATCTTCTCCTTCTCCTTCTTCTGCTTCTTCTGATTCACCCTCCAGACTTCACCTTCTCCTTCTCCTTCTTCTGCTTCTTCTGATTCACCCTCCAGACTTCACCTTCTCCTTCTCCTTCTTCTACTTCTTCTGATTCACCCTCCAGACTTCACCTTCTCCTTCTCCTTCTTCTACTTCTTCTGATTCACCCTCCAGTCTTCACCTTCTCCTTCTCCTTCTTCTGCTTCTTCTGCTTCACCCTCCAGACTTCACCTTCTCCTTCTCTTTCTTCTGCGTCTTCTGATTCACCCTCCAGACTTCACCTTCTCCTTCTCCTTCTTCTGATTCTTCTGATTCACCCTCCAGACTTCACCTTCTCCTTCTCCTTCTTCTGCTTCTTCTGATTCACCCTCCTGACTTCACCTTCTCCTTCTCCTTCTTCTACTTCATCTGATTCACCCTCCTGACTTCACCTTCTCCTTCTCCTTCCTCTACTTCTTCTCCTTCACCCTCCAGACTTCACCTTCTCCTTCTCCTTCTTCTACTTCTTCTGATTCACCCTCCAGACTTCACCTTCTCCTTCTCCTTCTTCTGCTTCTTCTGATTCACCCTCCAGACTTCACCTTCTCCTTCTCCTTATTCTGCTTCTTCTGATTCACACTCCAGACTTCACCTTCTCCTTCTCCTTCTTCTGCTTCTTCTGATTCACCCTCCAGACTTCACCTTCTCCTTCTCCTTCTTCTGCTTCTTCTGATTCACCCTCCAGACTTCACCTTCTCCTTCCCCTTCTTCTACTTCTTCTGATTCACCCTCCAGACTTCATCATCTCCTTCTCCTTCTTCTGCTTCTTCTGATTCACCCTCCAGACTTCACCTTCTCCTTCTCCTTCTTCTGCTTCTTCTGATTCACCCTCCAGACTTCACCTTCTCCTTCTCCTTCTTCTACTTCTTCTGATTCACACTCCAGACTTCACCTTCTCCTTCTCCTTCTTCTACTTCTTCTGATTCACCCTCCAGACTTCACCTTCTACTTCTCCTTCTTCTGCTTCTTCTAATTCACCCTCCAGACTTCACCTTCTCCTTCTCCTTCTTCTGCTTCTTCTGATTCACCCTCCAGAGTTCATCTTCTCCTTCTCCTTCTTCTGCTTATTCTGATTCACCCTCCAGACTTCACCTTCTCCTTCTCCTTCTTCTGCTTCTTCTGATTCACCCTCCTGACTTCACCTTCTCCTTCTCCTTCTTCTGCTTCTTCTGATTCACCCTCCAGACTTCACCACTCCTTCTCCTTCTTCTACTTCTTCTGATTCACCCTCCAGACTTCACCTTCTACTTCTACTTCTTCTGCTTCTTCTGATTCACCCTCCAGACTTCACCTTCTCCTTCTCCTTCTTCTGCTTCTTCTGATTCACCCTCCAGAGTTCATCTTCTCCTTCTCCTTCTTCTGCTTCTTCTGATTCACCCTCCAGACTTCAACTTCTCCTTCTCCTTCTTCTACTTCTTCTGATTCACCCTCCAGACTTCACCTTCTCCTTCTACTTCTTCTGATTCTTCTGATTAACTCTCCAGACTTCACCTTCTCCTTCTCCTTCTTCTACTTCTTCTGATTCACCCTCCAGACTTCACCTTCTCCTTCTCCTTCTTCTGCTTCTTATGCTTCACCCTCCAGACTTCACCTTCTCCTTCTCCTTCTTCTGCTTCATCTGATTCACCCTCCAGGCTTCACCTTCTCCTTCTCCTTCTTCTGCTTCTTCTGATTCACCCTCCAGACTTCATCTTCTCCTTCTCCTTCTTCTGCTTCTTCTGATTCACCCTCCAGACTTCACCTTCTCCTTCTCCTTCTTCTGCTTCTTCTGATTCACACTCCAGACTTCGCCTTCTCCTTCTCCTTCTTCTACTTCTTCTGATTCACCCTCCAGACTTCACCTTCTCCTTCTCCTTCTTCTACTTCTTCTGATTCACCCTCCAGACTTCACCTTCTCCTTCTACTTCTTCTGCTTCTTCTGATTCACCCTCCAGACTTCACCTTCTCCTTCTCCTTCTTCTGCTTCTTCTGATTCACCCTCAAGACTTCACCTTCTCCTTCTCCTTCTTCTGCTTCTTCTGATTCACCCTCCAGACTTCACCTTCTCCTTCTCCTTCTCCTGCTTCTTCTGATTCACCCTCCAGACTTCACCTTCTCCTTCTCCTTCTTCTACTTCTTCTGATTCACCCTCCAGACTTCACCTTCTCCTTCTCCTTCTTCTGCTTCTTCTGATTCACCCTCCAGACTTCACCTTCTCCTTCTCCTTCGTCTACTTCTTCGGATTCACCCTCCAGACTACACCTTCTCCTTCTCCTTCTTCTACTTCTTCTGATTCACCCTCCAGACTTCACCTTCTCCTTCTCCTTCTTCTGCTTCTTCTGATTCACCCTCCAGACTTCACCTTCACCTTCTCCTTCTTCTACTTCTTCTGATTCACCCTCCAGACCTCACCTTCTCCTTCTCCTTCTTCTACTTCTTCTGATTCACACTCCAGACTTCACCTTCTGCTTCTCCTTTTTCTACTTCTTCTGCTTCTCCCTCCAGACTTCACCTTCTCCTTCTCCTTCTTCTGCTTCTTCTGATTCACCCTCCAGACTTCACCTTCTCCTTCTCCTTCTTCTACTTCTTCTGATTCACCCTCCAGACTTCACCTTCTCCTTCTCCTTCTTCTACTTCTTCTGATTCACCCTCCAGACTTCACCTTCTCCTTCTCCTTCTTCTACTTCTTCTGATTCACCCTCCAGACTTGATCTTCTCCTTCTCCTTCTTCTGCTTCTTCTGATTCACCCTCCAGACTTCACCTTCTACTTCTCCTTCTTCTGCTTCTTTGGATTCACCCTCCAGACTTCACCTTCTCCTTCTCCTTCTTCTACTTCTTCTGATTCACCCTCCAGACTTCACCTTCTCCTTCTCCTTCTTCTACTTCTTCTGATTCACCCTCCAGACTTCACCTTCTCCTTCTCCTTCTTCTGCTTCTTCTGATTCACCCTCCAGACTTCACCTTCTCCTTCTCCTTCTTCTGCTTCTTCTGATTCACCCTCCAGAGTTCATCTTCTCCTTCTTCTTCTTCTGCTTCTTCTGATTCACCCTCCAGACTTCACCTTCTCCTTCTCCTTCTTCTGCTTCTTCTGATTCACCCTCCAGACTTCGCCTTCTCCTTCTCCTTCTTCGACTTCTTCTGATTCACCCTCCAGACTTGACCTTCTGCTTCTCCTTCTTCTACTTCTTCTGATTCATCCTCCAGTCTTCACCTTCTCCTTCTCCTTCTTCTGCTTCTTCTGATTCACCTTCCAGACTTCAACTTCTCCTTCTCCTTCTTTTGCTTCTTCTGATTCACCCTCCTGACTTCTCCTTCTCCTTCTCCTTCTTCTGCTTCTTCTGATTCACCCTCCAGACTTCACCTACTCCTTCTCCTTCTTCTACTTCTTCTGATTCACCCTCCAGACTTCACCTTCTCCTTCTACTTTTTCTGCTTCTTCTGATTCACCCTCCAGACTTCACCTTCTCCTTCTCCTTCTTCTACTTCTTCTGATTCACCCTCCAGACTTCACCTTCTCCTTCTCCTTCTTCTGCTTCTTCTGCTTCACCCTCCAGACTTCACCTTCTCCTTCTCCTTCTTCTGCTTCATCTGATTCACCCTCCAGACTTCACCTTCTCCTTCTCCTTCTTCTGCTTCTTCTGATTCAACCTCCAGACTTCATCTTCTCCTTCTCCTTCTTCTGCTTCTTCTGATTCACCCTCCAGACTTCACCTTCTCCTTCTCCTTCTTCTACTTCTTCTGATTCACCCTCCAGAGTTCATCTTCTCCTTCTCCTTCTTCTGCTTCTTCTGATTCACCCTCCAGACTTCACCTTCTCCTTCTCCTTCTTCTACTTCTTCTGATTCACCCTCCAGACTTCACCTTCTCCTTCTCCTTCTTCTGCTTCTTCTGATTCACCCTCCAGACTTCACCTTCTCCTTCTCCTTCGTCTACTTCTTCGGATTCACCCTCCAGACTACACCTTCTCCTTCTCCTTCTTCTACTTCTTCTGATTCACCCTCCAGACTTCACCTTCTCCTTCTCCTTCTTCTGCTTCTTCTGATTCACCCTCCAGACTTCACCTTCTCCTTCTCCTTCTTCTACTTCTTCTGATTCACCCTCCAGACCTCACCTTCTCCTTCTCCTTCTTCTACTTCTTCTGATTCACACTCCAGACTTCACCTTCTCCTTCTCCTTCTTCTACTTCTTCTGATTCACCCTCCAGACTTCACCTTCTGCTTCTCCTTCTTCTACTTCTTCTGCTTCTCCCTCCAGACTTCACCTTCTCCTTCTCCTTCTTCTGCTTCTTCTGATTCACCCTCCAGACTTCACCTTCTCCTTCTCCTTCTTCTACTTCTTCTGATTCACCCTCCAGACTTCACCTTCTCCTTCTCCTTCTTCTACTTCTTCTGATTCACCCTCCAGACTTCACCTTCTCCTTCTCCTTCTTCTACTTCTTCTGATTCACCCTCCAGACTTCATCTTCTCCTTCTCCTTCTTCTGCTTCTTCTGATTCACCCTCCAGACTTCACCTTCTCCTTCTCCTTCTTCTGCTTCTTCGGATTCACCCTCCAGACTTCACCTTCTCCTTCTCCTTCTTCTACTTCTTCTGATTCACACTCCAGACTTCACCTTCTCCTTCTCCTTCTTCTACTTCTTCTGATTCACCCTCCAGACTTCACCTTCTCCTTCTCCTTCTTCTGCTTCTTCGGATTCACCCTCCAGACTTCACCTTCTCCTTCTCCTTCTTCTGCTTCTTCTGATTCACCCTCCAGAGTTCATCTTCTCCTTCTCCTTCTTCTGCTTCTTCTGATTCCCCCTCCAGACTTCACCTTCTCCTTCTCCTTCTTCTGCTTCTTCTGATTCACCCTCCAGACTTCGCCTTCTCCTTCTCCTTCTTCGACTTCTTCTGATTCACCCTCCAGACTTGACCTTCTGCTTCTCCTTCTTCTACTTCTTCTGATTCATCCTCCAGTCTTCACCTTCTCCTTCTCCTTCTTCTGCTTCTTCTGATTCACCCTCCAGACTTCAACATCTCCTTCTCCTTCTTTTGCTTCTTCTGATTCACCCTCCTGACTTCACCTTCTCCTTCTCCTTCTTCTGCTTCTTCTGATTCACCCTCCAGACTTCACCTTCTCCTTCTCCTTCTTCTACTTCTTCTGATTCACCCTCCAGACTTCACCTTCTCCTTCTACTTCTTCTGCTTCTTCTGATTCACCCTCCAGACTTCACCTTCTCCTTCTCCTTCTTCTACTTCTTCTGATTCACCCTCCAGACTTCACCTTCTCCTTCTCCTTCTTCTGCTTCTTCTGCTTCACCCTCCAGACTTCACCTTCTCCTTCTCCTTCTTCTGCTTCATCTGATTCACCCTCCAGACTTCACCTTCTCCTTCTCCTTCTTCTGCTTCTTCTGATTCACCCTCCAGACTTCATCTTCTCCTTCTCCTTCTTCTGCTTCTTCTGATTCACCCTCCAGACTTCACCTTTTCCTTCTCCTTCTTCTGCTTCTTCTGATTCACCCTCCAGACTTCGCCTTCTCCTTCTCCTTCTTCTACATCTTCTGATTCACCCTCCAGACTTCACCTTCTCCTTCTCCTTCTTCTACTTCTTCTGATTCACCCTCCAGAGTTCATCATCTCCTTCTCCTTCTTCTGCTTCTTCTGATTCACCCTCCAGACTTCACCTTCTCCTTCTCCTTCTTCTACTTCTTCTGATTCACCCTCCAGACTTCACCTTCTTCTTCTACTTCTTCTGCTTCTTCTGATTAACCCTCCAGACTTCACCTTCTCCTTCTCCTTCTTCTACTTCTTCTGATTCACCCTCCAGACTTCACCTTCTCCTTCTCCTTCTTCTGCTTCTTATGCTTCAGCCTCCAGACTTCACCTTCTCCTTCTCCTTCTTCTGCTTCATCTGATTCACCCTCCAGACTTCACCTTCTCCTTCTCCTTCTTCTGCTTCTTCTGATTCACCCTCCAGACTTCATCTTCTCCTTCTCCTTCTTCTGCTTCTTCTGATTCACCCTCCAGACTTCACCTTCTCCTTCTCCTTCTTCTGCTTCTTCTGATTCACACTCCAGACTTCGCCTTCTCCTTCTCCTTCTTCTACTTCTTCTGATTCACCCTCCAGATTTCACCTTCTCCTTCTCCTTCTTCTACTTCTTCTGATTCACCCTCCAGACTTCACCTTCTCCTTCTACTTCTTCTGCTTCTTCTGATTCACCCTCCAGACTTCACCTTCTCCTTCTCCTTCTCCTGCTTCTTCTGATTCACCCTCCAGACTTCACCTTCTCCTTCTCCTTCTTCTACTTCTTCTGATTCACCCTCCAGACTTCACCTTCTCCTTCTCCTTCTTCTGCTTCTTCTGATTCACCCTCCAGACTTCACCTTCTCCTTCTCCTTCGTCTACTTCTTCGGATTCACCCTCCAGACTGCACCTTCTCCTTCTCCTTCTTCTACTTCTTCTGATTCACCCTCCAGACTTCACCTTCTCCTTCTCCTTCTTCTGCTTCTTCTGATTCACCCTCCAGACTTCACCTTCTCCTTCTCCTTCTTCAACTTCTTCTGATTCACCCTCCAGACCTCACCTTCTCCTTCTCCTTCTTCTACTTCTTCTGATTCACACTCCAGACTTCACCTTCTGCTTCTCCTTCTTCTACTTCTTCTGCTTCTCCCTCCAGACTTCACCTTCTCCTGCTCCTTCTTCTACTTCTTCTGATTCACACTCCAGACTTCGCCTTCTCCTTCTCCTTCTTCTACTTCTTCTGATTCACACTCCAGACTTCACCTTCTCCTTCTACTTCTTCTGCTTCTTCTGATTCACCCTCCAGACTTCACCTTCTCCTTCTCCTTCTTCTGCTTCTTCTGATTCACCCTCCAGACTTCACCTTCTCCTTCTCCTTCTTCTGCTTCTTCTGATTCACCCTCCAGACTTCACCTTCGCCTTCTCCTTCTCCTGCTTCTTCTGATTCACCCTCCAGACTTCACCTTCTCCTTCTCCTTCTTCTACTTCTTCTGATTCACCCTCCAGACTTCACCTTCTCCTTCTCCTTCTTCTGCTTCTTCTGATTCACCCTCCAGACTTCACCTTCTCCTTCTCCTTCGTCTACTTCTTCGGATTCACCCTCCAGACTACACCTTCTCCTTCTCCTTCTTCTACTTCTTCTGATTCACCCTCCAGACTTCACCTTCTCCTTCTCCTTCTTCTGCTTCTTCTGATTCACCCTCCAGACTTCACCTTCTCCTTCTCCTTCTTCTACTTCTTCTGATTCTCCCTCCAGACCTCACCTTCTCCTTCTCCTTCTTCTACTTCTTCTGATTCACCCTCCAGACTTCACCTTCTCCTTCTACTTCTTCTGATTCTTCTGATTAACCCTCCAGACTTCACCTTCTCCTTCTCCTTCTTCTACTTCTTCTGATTCACCCTCCAGACTTCACCTTCTCCTTCCCCTTCTTCTGCTTCTTATGCTTCACCCTCCAGACTTCACCTTCTCCTTCTCCTTCTTCTGCTTGTTCTGATTCACCCTCCAGACTTCACCTTCTCCTTCTCCTTCTTCTACTTCTTCTGATTCTCCCTCCAGACCTCACCTTCTCCTTCTCCTTCTTCTACTTCTTCTGATTCACCCTCCAGACTTCACCTTCTCCTTCTACTTCTTCTGATTCTTCTGATTAACCCTCCAGACTTCACCTTCTCCTTCTCCTTCTTCTACTTCTTCTGATTCACCCTCCAGACTTCACCTTCTCCTTCCCCTTCTTCTGCTTCTTATGCTTCACCCTCCAGACTTCACCTTCTCCTTCTCCTTCTTCTGCTTCATCTGATTCTCCCTCCAGACTTCACCTTCTCCTTCTCCTTCTTCTGCTTCTTCTGATTCACCCTCCAGACTTCATCTTCTCCTTCTCCTTCTTCTGCTTCTTCTGATTCACCCTCCAGACTTCACCTTCTCCTTCTCCTTCTTCTGCTTCTTCTGATTCACACTCCAGACTTCGCCTTCTCCTTCTCCTTCTTCTACTTCTTCTGATTCACCCTCCAGACTTCACCTTCTCCTTCTCCTTCTTCTACTTCTTCTGATTCACCCTCCAGACTTCACCTTCTCCTTCTACTTCTTCTGCTTCTTCTGATTCACCCTCCAGACTTCACCTTCTCCTTCTCCTTCTTCTGCTTCTTCTGATTCACCCTCAAGACTTCACCTTCTCCTTCTCCTTCTTCTGCTTCTTCTGATTCACCCTCCAGACTTCACCTTCTCCTTCTCCTTCTCCTGCTTCTTCTGATTCACCCTCCAGACTTCACCTTCTCCTTCTCCTTCTTCTACTTCTTCTGATTCACCCTCCAGACTTCACCTTCTCCTTCTCCTTCTTCTGCTTCTTCTGATTCACCCTCCAGACTTCACCTTCTCCTTCTCCTTCGTCTACTTCTTCGGATTCACCCTCCAGACTACACCTTCTCCTTCTACTTCTTCTACTTCTTCTGATTCACCCTCCAGACTTCACCTTCTACTTCTCCTTCTTCTGCTTCTTCTGATTCACCTTCCAGACTTCACCTTCACCTTCTCCTTCTTCTACTTCTTCTGATTCACCCTCCAGACCTCACCTTCTCCTTCTCCTTCTTCTACTTCTTCTGATTCACACTCCAGACTTCACCTTCTGCTTCTCCTTTTTCTACTTCTTCTGCTTCTCCCTCCAGACTTCACCTTCTCCTTCTCCTTCTTCTGCTTCTTCTGATTCACCCTCCAGACTTCACCTTCTCCTTCTCCTTCTTCTACTTCTTCTGATTCACCCTCCAGACTTCACCTTCTATTTCTCCTTCTTCTACTTCTTCTGATTCACCCTCCAGACTTCACCTTCTCCTTCTCCTTCTTCTGCTTCTTCTGATTCACCCTCCAGACTTCACCTTCTCCTTCTCCTTCTTCTACTTCTTCTGATTCACCCTCCAGACTTCACCTTCTTCTTCTACTTCTTCTGCTTCTTCTGATTAACCCTCCAGACTTCACCTTCTCCTTCTCCTTCTTCTACTTCTTCTGATTCACCCTCCAGACTTCACCTTCTCCTTCTCCTTCTTCTGCTTCTTATGCTTCACCCTCCAGACTTCACCTTCTCCTTCTCCTTCTTCTGCTTCATCTGATTCACCCTCCAGACTTCACCTTCTCCTTCTCCTTCTTCTGATTCTTCTGATTCACCCTCCAGACTTCATCTTCTCCTTCTCCTTCTTCTGCTTCTTCTGATTCACCCTCCAGACTTCACCTTCTCCTTCTCCTTCTTCTGCTTCTTCTGATTCACACTCCAGACTTCGCCTTCTCCTTCTCCTTCTTCTACTTCTTCTGATTCACCCTCCAGATTTCACCTTCTCCTTCTCCTTCTTCTACTTCTTCTGATTCACCCTCCAGACTTCACCTTCTCCTTCTACTTCTTCTGCTTCTTCTGATTCACCCTCCAGACTTCACCTTCTCCTTCTCCTTCTCCTGCTTCTTCTGATTCACCCTCCAGACTTCACCTTCTCCTTCTCCTTCTTCTACTTCTTCTGATTCACCCTCCAGACTTCACCTTCTCCTTCTCCTTCTTCTGCTTCTTCTGATTCACCCTCCAGACTTCACCTTCTCCTTCTCCTTCGTCTACTTCTTCGGATTCACCCTCCAGACTGCACCTTCTCCTTCTCCTTCTTCTACTTCTTCTGATTCACCCTCCAGACTTCACCTTCTCCTTCTCCTTCTTCTACTTCTTCTGATTCACCCTCCAGACCTCACCTTCTCCTTCTCCTTCTTCTACTTCTTCTGATTCACACTCCAGACTTCACCTTCTGCTTCTCCTTCTTCTACTTCTTCTGCTTCTCCCTCCAGACTTCACCTTCTCCTGCTCCTTCTTCTACTTCTTCTGATTCACACTCCAGACTTCGCCTTCTCCTTCTCCTTCTTCTACTTCTTCTGATTCACACTCCAGACTTCACCTTCTCCTTCTACTTCTTCTGCTTCTTCTGATTCACCCTCCAGACTTCACCTTCTCCTTCTCCTTCTTCTGCTTCTTCTGATTCACCCTCCAGACTTCACCTTCTCCTTCTCCTTCTTCTGCTTCTTCTGATTCACCCTCCAGACTTCACCTTCTCCTTCTCCTTCTTCTACTTCTTCTGATTCACCCTCCAGACTTCATCTTCTCCTTCTCCTTCTTCTGCTTCTTCTGATTCACCCTCCAGACTTCACCTTCTACTTCTCCTTCTTCTGCTTCTTCGGATTCACCCTCCAGACTTCACCTTCTCCTTCTCCTTCTTCTACTTCTTCTGATTCACCCTCCAGACTTCACCTTCTCCTTCTCCTTCTTCTACTTCTTCTGATTCACCCTCCAGACTTCACCTTCTCCTTCTCCTTCTTCTGCTTCTTCTGATTCACCCTCCAGACTTCACCTTCTCCTTCTCCTTCTTCTGCTTCTTCTGATTCACCCTCCAGAGTTCATCTTCTCCTTCTTCTTCTTCTGCTTCTTCTGATTCACCCTCCAGACTTCACCTTCTCCTTCTCCTTCTTCTGCTTCTTCTGATTCACCTTCCAGACTTCGCCTTCTCCTTCTCCTTCTTCGACTTCTTCTGATTCACCCTCCAGACTTGACCTTCTGCTTCTCCTTCTTCTACTTCTTCTGATTCATCCTCCAGTCTTCACCTTCTCCTTCTCCTTCTTCTGCTTCTTCTGATTCACCTTCCAGACTTCAACTTCTCCTTCTCCTTCTTTTGCTTCTTCTGATTCACCCTCCTGACTTCTCCTTCTCCTTCTCCTTCTTCTGCTTCTTCTGATTCACCCTCCAGACTTCACCTACTCCTTCTCCTTCTTCTACTTCTTCTGATTCACCCTCCAGACTTCACCTTCTCCTTCTACTTTTTCTGCTTCTTCTGATTCACCCTCCAGACTTCACCTTCTCCTTCTCCTTCTTCTACTTCTTCTGATTCACCCTCCAGACTTCACCTTCTCCTTCTCCTTCTTCTGCTTCTTCTGCTTCACCCTCCAGACTTCACCTTCTCCTTCTCCTTCTTCTGCTTCATCTGATTCACCCTCCAGACTTCACCTTCTCCTTCTCCTTCTTCTGCTTCTTCTGATTCACCCTCCAGACTTCATCTTCTCCTTCTCCTTCTTCTGCTTCTTCTGATTCACCCTCCAGACTTCACCTTCTCCTTCTCCTTCTTCTGCTTCTTCTGATTCACCCTCCAGACTTCGCCTTCTCCTTCTCCTTCTTCTACATCTTCTGAATCACCCTCCAGACTTCACCTTCTCCTTCTCCTTCTTCTACTTCTTCTGATTCACCCTCCAGAGTTCATCTTCTCCTTCTCCTTCTTCTGCTTCTTCTGATTCACCCTCCAGACTTCACCTTCTCCTTCTCCTTCTTCTACTTCTTCTGATTCACCCTCCAGACTTCACCTTCTCCTTCTCCTTCTTCTGCTTCTTCTGATTCACCCTCCAGACTTCACCTTCTCCTTCTCCTTCGTCTACTTCTTCGGATTCACCCTCCAGACTACACCTTCTCCTTCTCCTTCTTCTACTTCTTCTGATTCACCCTCCAGACTTCACCTTCTCCTTCTCCTTCTTCTGCTTCTTCTGATTCACCCTCCAGACTTCACCTTCTCCTTCTCCTTCTTCCACTTCTTCTGATTCACCCTCCAGACCTCACCTTCTCCTTCTCCTTCTTCTACTTCTTCTGATTCACACTCCAGACTTCACCTTCTCCTTCTCCTTCTTCTACTTCTTCTGATTCACCCTCCAGACTTCACCTTCTGCTTCTCCTTCTTCTACTTCTTCTGCTTCTCCCTCCAGACCTCACCTTCTCCTTCTCCTTCTTCTGCTTCTTCTGATTCACCCTCCAGACTTCACCTTCTCCTTCTCCTTCTTCTACTTCTTCTGATTCACCCTCCAGACTTCACCTTCTCCTTCTCCTTCTTCTACTTCTTCTGATTCACCCTCCAGACTTCACCTTCTCCTTCTCCTTCTTCTACTTCTTCTGATTCACCCTCCAGACTTCATCTTCTCCTTCTCCTTCTTCTGCTTCTTCTGATTCACCCTCCAGACTTCACCTTCTCCTTCTCCTTCTTCTGCTTCTTCGGATTCACCCTCCAGACTTCACCTTCTCCTTCTCCTTCTTCTACTTCTTCTGATTCACACTCCAGACTTCACCTTCTCCTTCTCCTTCTTCTACTTCTTCTGATTCACCCTCCAGACTTCACCTTCTCCTTCTCCTTCTTCTGCTTCTTCGGATTCACCCTCCAGACTTCACCTTCTCCTTCTCCTTCTTCTGCTTCTTCTGATTCACCCTCCAGAGTTCATCTTCTCCTTCTCCTTCTTCTGCTTCTTCTGATTCCCCCTCCAGACTTCACCTTCTCCTTCTCCTTCTTCTGCTTCTTCTGATTCACCCTCCAGACTTCGCCTTCTCCTTCTCCTTCTTCGACTTCTTCTGATTCACCCTCCAGACTTGACCTTCTGCTTCTCCTTCTTCTACTTCTTCTGATTCATCCTCCAGTCTTCACCTTCTCCTTCTCCTTCTTCTGCTTCTTCTGATTCACCCTCCAGACTTCAACATCTCCTTCTCCTTCTTTTGCTTCTTCTGATTCACCCTCCTGACTTCACCTTCTCCTTCTCCTTCTTCTGCTTCTTCTGATTCACCCTCCAGACTTCACCTTCTCCTTCTCCTTCTTCTACTTCTTCTGATTCACCCTCCAGACTTCACCTTCTCCTTCTACTTCTTCTGCTTCTTCTGATTCACCCTCCAGACTTCACCTTCTCCTTCTCCTTCTTCTACTTCTTCTGATTCACCCTCCAGACTTCACCTTCTCCTTCTCCTTCTTCTGCTTCTTCTGCTTCACCCTCCAGACTTCACCTTCTCCTTCTCCTTCTTCTGCTTCATCTGATTCACCCTCCAGACTTCACCTTCTCCTTCTCCTTCTTCTGCTTCTTCTGATTCACCCTCCAGACTTCATCTTCTCCTTCTCCTTCTTCTGCTTCTTCTGATTCACCCTCCAGACTTCACCTTTTCCTTCTCCTTCTTCTGCTTCTTCTGATTCACCCTCCAGACTTCGCCTTCTCCTTCTCCTTCTTCTACATCTTCTGATTCACCCTCCAGACTTCACCTTCTCCTTCTCCTTCTTCTACTTCTTCTGATTCACCCTCCAGAGTTCATCTTCTCCTTCTCCTTCTTCTGCTTCTTCTGATTCACCCTCCAGACTTCACCTTCTCCTTCTCCTTCTTCTACTTCTTCTGATTCACCCTCCAGACTTCACCTTCTTCTTCTACTTCTTCTGCTTCTTCTGATTAACCCTCCAGACTTCACCTTCTCCTTCTCCTTCTTCTACTTCTTCTGATTCACCCTCCAGACTTCACCTTCTCCTTCTCCTTCTTCTGCTTCTTATGCTTCAGCCTCCAGACTTCACCTTCTCCTTCTCCTTCTTCTGCTTCATCTGATTCACCCTCCAGACTTCACCTTCTCCTTCTCCTTCTTCTGCTTCTTCTGATTCACCCTCCAGACTTCATCTTCTCCTTCTCCTTCTTCTGCTTCTTCTGATTCACCCTCCAGACTTCACCTTCTCCTTCTCCTTCTTCTGCTTCTTCTGATTCACACTCCAGACTTCGCCTTCTCCTTCTCCTTCTTCTACTTCTTCTGATTCACCCTCCAGATTTCACCTTCTCCTTCTCCTTCTTCTACTTCTTCTGATTCACCCTCCAGACTTCACCTTCTCCTTCTACTTCTTCTGCTTCTTCTGATTCACCCTCCAGACTTCACCTTCTCCTTCTCCTTCTCCTGCTTCTTCTGATTCACCCTCCAGACTTCACCTTCTCCTTCTCCTTCTTCTACTTCTTCTGATTCACCCTCCAGACTTCACCTTCTCCTTCTCCTTCTTCTGCTTCTTCTGATTCACCCTCCAGACTTCACCTTCTCCTTCTCCTTCGTCTACTTCTTCGGATTCACCCTCCAGACTGCACCTTCTCCTTCTCCTTCTTCTACTTCTTCTGATTCACCCTCCAGACTTCACCTTCTCCTTCTCCTTCTTCTACTTCTTCTGATTCACCCTCCAGACCTCACCTTCTCCTTCTCCTTCTTCTACTTCTTCTGATTCACACTCCAGACTTCACCTTCTGCTTCTCCTTCTTCTACTTCTTCTGCTTCTCCCTCCAGACTTCACCTTCTCCTGCTCCTTCTTCTACTTCTTCTGATTCACACTCCAGACTTCGCCTTCTCCTTCTCCTTCTTCTACTTCTTCTGATTCACACACCAGACTTCACCTTCTCCTTCTACTTCTTCTGCTTCTTCTGATTCACCCTCCAGACTTCACCTTCTCCTTCTCCTTCTTCTGCTTCTTCTGATTCACCCTCCAGACTTCACCTTCTCCTTCTCCTTCTTCTGCTTCTTCTGATTCACCCTCCAGACTTCACCTTCGCCTTCTCCTTCTCTTGCTTCTTCTGATTCACCCTCCAGACTTCACCTTCTCCTTCTCCTTCTTCTACTTCTTCTGATTCACCCTCCAGACTTCACCTTCTCCTTCTCCTTCTTCTGCTTCTTCTGATTCACCCTCCAGACTTCACCTTCTCCTTCTCCTTCGTCTACTTCTTCGGATTCACCCTCCAGACTACACCTTCTCCTTCTCCTTCTTCTACTTCTTCTGATTCACCCTCCAGACTTCACCTTCTCCTTCTCCTTCTTCTGCTTCTTCTGATTCACCCTCCAGACTTCACCTTCTCCTTCTCCTTCTTCTACTTCTTCTGATTCTCCCTCCAGACCTCACCTTCTCCTTCTCCTTCTTCTACTTCTTCTGATTCACCCTCCAGACTTCACCTTCTCCTTCTACTTCTTCTGATTCTTCTGATTAACCCTCCAGACTTCACCTTCTCCTTCTCCTTCTTCTACTTCTTCTGATTCACCCTCCAGACTTCACCTACTCCTTCCCCTTCTTCTGCTTCTTATGCTTCACCCTCCAGACTTCACCTTCTCCTTCTCCTTCTTCTGCTTCTTCTGATTCACCCTCCAGACTTCACCTTCTCCTTCTCCTTCTTCTACTTCTTCTGATTCTCCCTCCAGACCTCACCTTCTCCTTCTCCTTCTTCTACTTCTTCTGATTCACCCTCCAGACTTCACCTTCTCCTTCTACTTCTTCTGATTCTTCTGATTAACCCTCCAGACTTCACCTTCTCCTTCTCCTTCTTCTACTTCTTCTGATTCACCCTCCAGACTTCACCTTCTCCTTCCCCTTCTTCTGCTTCTTATGCTTCACCCTCCAGACTTCACCTTCTCCTTCTCCTTCTTCTGCTTCATCTGATTCTCCCTCCAGACTTCACCTTCTCCTTCTCCTTCTTCTGCTTCTTCTGATTCACCCTCCAGACTTCATCTTCTCCTTCTCCTTCTTCTGCTTCTTCTGATTCACCCTCCAGACTTCACCTTCTCCTTCTCCTTCTTCTGCTTCTTCTGATTCACACTCCAGACTTCGCCTTCTCCTTCTCCTTCTTCTACTTCTTCTGATTCACCCTCCAGACTTCACCTTCTCCTTCTCCTTCTTCTACTTCTTCTGATTCACCCTCCAGACTTCACCTTCTCCTTCTACTTCTTCTGCTTCTTCTGATTCACCCTCCAGACTTCACCTTCTCCTTCTCCTTCTTCTGCTTCTTCTGATTCACCCTCAAGACTTCACCTTCTCCTTCTCCTTCTTCTGCTTCTTCTGATTCACCCTCCAGACTTCACCTTCTCCTTCTCCTTCTCCTGCTTCTTCTGATTCACCCTCCAGACTTCACCTTCTCCTTCTCCTTCTTCTACTTCTTCTGATTCACCCTCCAGACTTCACCTTCTCCTTCTCCTTCTTCTGCTTCTTCTGATTCACCCTCCAGACTTCACCTTCTCCTTCTCCTTCGTCTACTTCTTCGGATTCACCCTCCAGACTACACCTTCTCCTTCTCCTTCTTCTACTTCTTCTGATTCACCCTCCAGACTTCACCTTCTACTTCTCCTTCTTCTGCTTCTTCTGATTCACCTTCCAGACTTCACCTTCACCTTCTCCTTCTTCTACTTCTTCTGATTCACCCTCCAGACCTCACCTTCTCCTTCTCCTTCTTCTACTTCTTCTGATTCACACTCCAGACTTCACCTTCTGCTTCTCCTTTTTCTACTTCTTCTGCTTCTCCCTCCAGACTTCACCTTCTCCTTCTCCTTCTTCTGCTTCTTCTGATTCACCCTCCAGACTTCACCTTCTCCTTCTCCTTCTTCTACTTCTTCTGATTCACCCTCCAGACTTCACCTTCTATTTCTCCTTCTTCTACTTCTTCTGATTCACCCTCCAGACTTCACCTTCTCCTTCTCCTTCTTCTGCTTCTTCTGATTCACCCTCCAGACTTCACCTTCTCCTTCTCCTTCTTCTACTTCTTCTGATTCACCCTCCAGACTTCACCTTCTTCTTCTACTTCTTCTGCTTCTTCTGATTAACCCTCCAGACTTCACCTTCTCCTTCTCCTTCTTCTACTTCTTCTGATTCACCCTCCAGACTTCACCTTCTCCTTCTCCTTCTTCTGCTTCTTATGCTTCACCCTCCAGACTTCACCTTCTCCTTCTCCTTCTTCTGCTTCATCTGATTCACCCTCCAGACTTCACCTTCTCCTTCTCCTTCTTCTGCTTCTTCTGATTCACCCTCCAGACTTCATCTTCTCCTTCTCCTTCTTCTGCTTCTTCTGATTCACCCTCCAGACTTCACCTTCTCCTTCTCCTTCTTCTGCTTCTTCTGATTCACACTCCAGACTTCGCCTTCTCCTTCTCCTTCTTCTACTTCTTCTGATTCACCCTCCAGATTTCACCTTCTCCTTCTCCTTCTTCTACTTCTTCTGATTCACCCTCCAGACTTCACCTTCTCCTTCTACTTCTTCTGCTTCTTCTGATTCACCCTCCAGACTTCACCTTCTCCTTCTCCTTCTCCTGCTTCTTCTGATTCACCCTCCAGACTTCACCTTCTCCTTCTCCTTCTTCTACTTCTTCTGATTCACCCTCCAGACTTCACCTTCTCCTTCTCCTTCTTCTGCTTCTTCTGATTCACCTCCAGACTTCACCTTCTCCTTCTCCTTCGTCTACTTCTTCGGATTCACCCTCCAGACTGCACCTTCTCCTTCTCCTTCTTCTACTTCTTCTGATTCACCCTCCAGACTTCACCTTCTCCTTCTCCTTCTTCTGCTTCTTCTGATTCACCCTCCAGACTTCACCTTCTCCTTCTCCTTCTTCTACTTCTTCTGATTCACCCTCCAGACCTCACCTTCTCCTTCTCCTTCTTCTACTTCTTCTGATTCACACTCCAGACTTCACCTTCTGCTTCTCCTTCTTCTACTTCTTCTGCTTCTCCCTCCAGACTTCACCTTCTCCTGCTCCTTCTTCTACTTCTTCTGATTCACACTCCAGACTTCGCCTTCTCCTTCTCCTTCTTCTACTTCTTCTGATTCACACTCCAGACTTCACCTTCTCCTTCTACTTCTTCTGCTTCTTCTGATTCACCCTCCAGACTTCACCTTCTCCTTCTCCTTCTTCTGCTTCTTCTGATTCACCCTCCAGACTTCAACTTCTCCTTCTCCTTCTTCTGCTTCTTCTGATTCACCCTCCAGACTTCACCTTCTCCTTCTCCTTCTTCTGCTTCTTCTGATTCACCCTCCAGACTTCACCTTCTCCTTCTCCTTCTTCTACTTCTTCTGATTCTCCCTCCAGACCTCACCTTCTCCTTCTCCTTCTTCTACTTCTTCTGATTCACCCTCCAGACTTCACCTTCTCCTTCTACTTCTTCTGATTCTTCTGATTAACCCTCCAGACTTCACCTTCTCCTTCTCCTTCTTCTACTTCTTCTGATTCACCCTCCAGACTTCACCTTCTCCTTCCCCTTCTTCTGCTTCTTATGCTTCACCCTCCAGACTTCACCTTCTCCTTCTCCTTCTTCTGCTTCTTCTGATTCACCCTCCAGACTTCACCTTCTCCTTCTCCTTCTTCTACTTCTTCTGATTCTCCCTCCAGACCTCACCTTCTCCTTCTCCTTCTTCTACTTCTTCTGATTCACCCTCCAGACTTCACCTTCTCCTTCTACTTCTTCTGATTCTTCTGATTAACCCTCCAGACTTCACCTTCTCCTTCTCCTTCTTCTACTTCTTCTGATTCACCCTCCAGACTTCACCTTCTCCTTCCCCTTCTTCTGCTTCTTATACTTCACCCTCCAGACTTCACCTTCTCCTTCTCCTTCTTCTGCTTCATCTGATTCACCCTCCAGACTTCACCTTCTCCTTCTCCTTCTTCTGCTTCTTCTGATTCACCCTCCAGACTTCATCTTCTCCTTCTCCTTCTTCTGCTTCTTCTGATTCACCCTCCAGACTTCACCTTCTCCTACTCCTTCTTCTACTTCTTCTGATTCACCCTCCAGACTTCACCTTCTCCTTCTACTTCTTCTGCTTCTTCTGATTCACCCTCCAGACTTCACCTTCTCCTTCTCCTTCTTCTGCTTCTTCTGATTCACCCTCAAGACTTCACCTTCTCCTTCTCCTTCTTCTGCTTCTTCTGATTCACCCTCCAGACTTCACCTTCTCCTTCTCCTTCTCCTGCTTCTTCTGATTCACCCTCCAGACTTCACCTTCTCCTTCTCCTTCTTCTACTTCTTCTGATTCACCCTCCAGACTTCACCTTCTCCTTCTCCTTCTTCTGCTTCTTCTGATTCACCCTCCAGACTTCACCTTCTCCTTCTTCTTCGTCTACTTCTTCGGATTCACCCTCCAGACTACACCTTCTCCTTCTCCTTCTTCTACTTCTTCTGATTCACCCTCCAGACTTCACCTTCTACTTCTCCTTCTTCTGCTTCTTCTGATTCACCTTCCAGACTTCACCTTCACCTTCTCCTTCTTCTACTTCTTCTGATTCACCCTCCAGACCTCACCTTCTCCTTCTCCTTCTTCTACTTCTTCTGATTCACACTCCAGACTTCACCTTCTGCTTCTCCTTTTTCTACTTCTTCTGCTTCTCCCTCCAGACTTCACCTTCTCCTTCTCCTTCTTCTGCTTCTTCTGATTCACCCTCCAGACTTCACCTTCTCCTTCTCCTTCTTCTACTTCTTCTGATTCACCCTCCAGACTTCACCTTCTATTTCTCCTTCTTCTACTTCTTCTGATTCACCCTCCAGACTTCACCTTCTCCTTCTCCTTCTTCTACTTCTTCTGATTCACCCTCCAGACTTCATCTTCTGCTTCTCCTTCTTCTGCTTCTTCTGATTCACCCTCCAGACTTCACCTTCTACTTCTCCTTCTTCTGCTTCTTCGGATTCACCCTCCAGACTTCACCTTCTCCTTCTCCTTCTTCTACTTCTTCTGATTCACCCTCCAGACTTCACCTTCTCCTTCTCCTTCTTCTACTTCTTCTGATTCACCCTCCAGACTTCACCTTCTCCTTCTCCTTCCTCTGCTTCTTCTGATTCACCCTCCAGACTTCACCTTCTCCTTCTCCTTCTTCTGCTTCTTCTGATTCACCCTCCAGAGTTCATCTTCTCCTTCTTCTTCTTCTGCTTCTTCTGATTCACCCTCCAGACTTCACCTTCTCCTTCTCCTTCTTCTGCTTCTTCTGATTCACCCTCCAGACTTCGCCTTCTCCTTCTCCTTCTTCGAATTCTTCTGATTCACCCTCCAGACTTGACCTTCTGCTTCTCCTTCTTCTACTTCTTCTGATTCATCCTCCAGTCTTCACCTTCTCCTTCTCCTTCTTCTGCTTCTTCTGATTCACCCTCCAGACTTCAACTTCTCCTTCTCCTTCTTTTGCTTCTTCTGATTCACCCTCCTGACTTCACCTTCTCCTTCTCCTTCTTCTGCTTCTTCTGATTCACCCTCCAGACTTCACCTACTCCTTCTCCTTCTTCTACTTCTTCTGATTCACCCTCCAGACTTCACCTTCTCCTTCTACTTTTTCTGCTTCTTCTGATTCACCCTCCAGACTTCACCTTCTCCTTCTCCTTCTTCTACTTCTTCTGATTCACCCTCCAGACTTCACCTTCTCCTTCTCCTTCTTCTGCTTCTTCTGCTTCACCCTCCAGACTTCACCTTCTCCTTCTCCTTCTTCTGCTTCATCTGATTCACCCTCCAGACTTCACCTTCTCCTTCTCCTTCTTCTGCTTCTTCTGATTCACCCTCCAGACTTCATCTTCTCCTTCTCCTTCTTCTGCTTCTTCTGATTCACCCTCCAGACTTCACCTTCTCCTTCTCCTTCTTCTGCTTCTTCTGATTCACCCTCCAGACTTCGCCTTCTCCTTCTCCTTCTTCTACATCTTCTGAATCACCCTCCAGACTTCACCTTCTCCTTCTCCTTCTTCTACTTCTTCTGATTCACCCTCCAGAGTTCATCTTCTCCTTCTCCTTATTCTGCTTCTTCTGATTCACCCTCCAGACCTCACCTTCTCCTTCTCCTTCTTCTACTTCTTCTGATTCACCCTCCAGACTTCACCTTCTCCTTCTCCTTCTTCTGCTTCTTCTGATTCACCCTCCAGACTTCACCTTCTCCTTCTCCTTCGTCTACTTCTTCGGATTCACCCTCCAGACTACACCTTCTCCTTCTCCTTCTTCTACTTCTTCTGATTCACCCTCCAGACTTCACCTTCTCCTTCTCCTTCTTCTGCTTCTTCTGATTCACCCTCCAGACTTCACCTTCTCCTTCTCCTTCTTCTACTTCTTCTGATTCACCCTCCAGACCTCACCTTCTCCTTCTCCTTCTTCTACTTCTTCTGATTCACACTCCAGACTTCACCTTCTCCTTCTCCTTCTTCTACTTCTTCTGATTCACCCTCCAGACCTCACCTTCTGCTTCTCCTTCTTCTACTTCTTCTGCTTCTCCCTCCAGACTTCACCTTATCCTTCTCCTTCTTCTGCTTCTTCTGATTCACCCTCCAGACTTCACCTTCTCCTTCTCCTTCTTCTACTTCTTCTGATTCACCCTCCAGACTTCACCTTCTCCTTCTCCTTCTTCTACTTCTTCTGATTCACCCTCCAGATTTCACCTTCTCCTTCTCCTTCTTCTACTTCTTCTGATTCACCCTCCAGACTTCATCTTCTCCTTCTCCTTCTTCTGCTTCTTCTGATTCACCCTCCAGACTTCACCTTCTCCTTCTCCTTCTTCTGCTTCTTCGGATTCACCCTCCAGACTTCACCTTCTCCTTCTCCTTCTTCTACTTCTTCTGATTCACACTCCAGACTTCACCTTCTCCTTCTCCTTCTTCTACTTCTTCTGATTCACCCTCCAGACTTCACCTTCTCCTTCTCCTTCTTCTGCTCCTTCGGATTCACCCTCCAGACTTCACCTTCTCCTTCTCCTTCTTCTGCTTCTTCTGATTCACCCTCCAGAGTTCATCTTCTCCTTCTCCTTCTTCTGCTTCTTCTGATTCACCCTCCAGACTTCACCTTCTCCTTCTCCTTCTTCTGCTTCTTCTGATTCACCCTCCAGACTTCGCCTTCTCCTTCTCCTTCTTCGACTTCTTCTGATTCACCCTCCAGACTTGACCTTCTGCTTCTCCTTCTTCTACTTCTTCTGATTCATCCTCCAGTCTTCACCTTCTCCTTCTCCTTCTTCTGCTTCTTCTGATTCACGCTCCAGACTTCAACTTCTCCTTCTCCTTCTTTTGCTTCTTCTGATTCACCCTCCTGACTTCACCTTCTCCTTCTCCTTCTTCTGCTTCTTCTGATTCACCCTCCAGACTTCACCTTCTCCTTCTCCTTCTTCTACTTCTTCTGATTCACCCTCCAGACTTCACCTTCTCCTTCTACTTCTTCTGCTTCTTCTGATTCACCCTCCAGACTTCACCTTCTCCTTCTCCTTCTTCTACTTCTTCTGATTCACCCTCCAGACTTCACCTTCTCCTTCTCCTTCTTCTGCTTCTTCTGCTTCACCCTCCAGATTTCACCTTCTCCTTCTCCTTCTTCTGCTTCATCTGATTCACCCTCCAGACTTCACCTTCTCCTTCTCCTTCTTCTGCTTCTTCTGATTCACCCTCCAGACTTCATCTACTCCTTCTCCTTCTTCTGCTTCTTCTGATTCACCCTCCAGACTTCACCTTTTCCTTCTCCTTCTTCTGCTTCTTCTGATTCACCCTCCAGACTTCGCCTTCTCCTCCTCCTTCTTCTACATCTTCTGATTCACCCTCCAGACTTCACCTTCTCCTTCTCCTTCTTCTACTTCTTCTGATTCACCCTCCAGAGTTCATCTTCTCCTTCTCCTTCTGCTTCTTCTGATTCACCCTCCAGACTTCACCTTCTCCTTCTCCTTCTTCTACTTCTTCTGATTCACCCTCCAGACTTCACCTTCTCCTTCTACTTCTTCTGCTTCTTCTGATTAACCCTCCAGACTTCACCTTCTCCTTCTCCTTCTTCTACTTCTTCTGATTCACCCTCCAGACTTCACCTTCTCCTTCTCCTTCTTCTGCTTCTTATGCTTCACCCTCCAGACCTCACCTTCTCCTTCTCCTTCTTCTGCTTCATCTGATTCACCCTCCAGACTTCACCTTCTCCTTCTCCTTCTTCTGCTTCTTCTGATTCACCCTCCAGACTTCATCTTCTCCTTCTCCTTCTTCTGCTTCTTCTGATTCACCCTCCAGACTTCACCTTCTCCTTCTCCTTCTTCTGCTTCTTCTGATTCACACTCCAGACTTCGCCTTCTCCTTCTCCTTCTTCTACTTCTTCTGATTCACCCTCCAGACTTCACCTTCTCCTTCTCCTTCTTCTACTTCTTCTGATTCACCCTCCAGACTTCACCTTCTCCTTCTACTTCTTCTGCTTCTTCTGATTCACCCTCCAGACTTCACCTTCTCCTTCTCCTTCTCCTGCTTCTTCTGATTCACCCTCCAGACTTCACCTTCTCCTTCTCCTTCTTCTACTTCTTCTGATTCACCCTCCAGACTTCACCTTCTCCTTCTCCTTCTTCTGCTTCTTCTGATTCACCCTCCAGACTTCACCTTCTCCTTCTCCTTCGTCTACTTCTTCGGATTCACCCTCCAGACTGCACCTTCTCCTTCTCCTTCTTCTACTTCTTCTGATTCACCCTCCAGACTTCACCTTCTCCTTCTCCTTCTTCTGCTTCTTCTGATTCACCCTCCAGACTTCACCTTCTCCTTCTCCTTCTTCTACTTCTTCTGATTCACCCTCCAGACCTCACCTTCTCCTTCTCCTTCTTCTACTTCTTCTGATTCACACTCCAGACTTCACCTTCTGCTTCTCCTTCTTCTACTTCTTCTGCTTCTCCCTCCAGACTTCACCTTCTCCTGCTCCTTCTTCTACTTCTTCTGATTCACACTCCAGACTTCGCCTTCTCCTTCTCCTTCTTCTACTTCTTCTGATTCACACTCCAGACTTCACCTTATCCTTCTACTTCTTCTGCTTCTTCTGATTCACCCTACAGACTTCACCTTCTCCTTCTCCTTCTTCTGCTTCTTCTGATTCACCCTCCAGACTTCACCTTCTCCTTCTCCTTCTTCTGCTTCTTCTGATTCACCCTCCAGACTTCACCTTCGCCTTCTCCTTCTCCTGCTTCTTCTGATTCACCCTCCAGACTTCACCTTCTCCTTCTCCTTCTTCTACTTCTTCTGATTCACCCTCCAGACTTCACCTTCTCCTTCTCCTTCTTCTGCTTCTTCTGATTCACCCTCCAGACTTCACCTTCTCCTTCTCCTTCGTCTACTTCTTCGGATTCACCCTCCAGACTACACCTTCTCCTTCTCCTTCTTCTACTTCTTCTGATTCACCCTCCAGACTTCACCTTCTCCTTCTCCTTCTTCTGCTTCTTCTGATTCACCCTCCAGACTTCACCTTCTCCTTCTCCTTCTTCTACTTCTTCTGATTCTCCCTCCAGACCTCACCTTCTCCTTCTCCTTCTTCTACTTCTTCTGATTCACCCTCCAGACTTCACCTTCTGCTTCTCCTTCTTCTGCTTCTTCTGATTCACCCGACAGACCTCACCTTCTCCTTCTCCTTCTTCTACTTCTTCTGATTCACCCTCCAGACTTCACCTTCTCCTTCTGCTTCTTCTACTTCTTCTGATTCACCCTCCAGTCTTCACCTTCTCCTTCTCCTTCTTCTGCTTCTTCTGATTCACCCTCCAGACTTCACCTTCTCCTTCTCCTTCTTCTGCTTCTTCTGATTCACCCTCCTGACTTCACCTTCTCCTTCTTCTGCTTCTTCTGATTCACCCTCCAAACTTCACCTTCTCCTTCTCCTTCTTCTACTTCTTCTGATTCACCCTCCAGACTTCACCTTCTCCTTCTCCTTCTTCTACTTCTTCTGATTCACCCTCCAGACCTCACCTTCTCCTTTTCCTTCTTCTGCTTCTTCTGCTTCACCCTCCAGACTTCACCTTCTCCTTCTCCTTCTTCTGCTTCTTCTGATTCACCCTCCAGACCTCACCTTCTTCTACTTCTTCTGATTCACCCTCCAGACTTCATCTTCTCCTTCTCCTTCTTCTACTTCTTCTGATTCACCCTCCAGTCTTCACCTTCTCCTTCTCCTTCTTCTGCTTCTTCTTATTCACCCTCCAGACTTCACCTTCTCCTTCTCCTTCTTCTGCTTCTTCTGATTCACCCTCCAGACCTCACCTTCTCCTTCTCCTTCTTCTACTTCTTCTGATTCACCCTCCAGACTTCACCTTCTCCTTCTGCTTCTTCTACTTCTTCTGATTCACCCTCCAGTCTTCACCTTCTCCTTCTCCTTCTTCTGCTTCTTCTGATTCACCCTCCAGACTTCACCTTCTCCTTCTCCTTCTTCTGCTTCTTCTGATTCACCCTCCTGACTTCACCTTCTCCTTCTCCTTCTTCTGCTTCTTCTGATTCACCCTCCAGACTTCACCTTCTCCTTCTCCTTCGTCTACTTCTTCTGATTCACCCTCCAGACTACACCTTCCCATTCTCCTTCTTCTACTTCTTCTGATTCACCTTCCTGACTTCACCTTCTCCTTCTCCTTCTTCTGCTTCTTCTGCTTCACCCTCCAGACTTCACCTTCTCCTTCTCCTTCTTCTGCTTCACCCTCCAGACTTCACCTTCTCCTTCTCCTTCTTCTGCTTCACCCTCCTGACTTCACCTTCTCCTTCTCCTTCTTCTACTTCTTCCGATTCACACTCCAGACTTGACCTTCTCCTTCTCCTTCTTCTGCTTCTTCTGCTTCACCCTCCAGACTTCACCTTCTCCTTCTCCTTCTTCTGCTTCTTCTGCTTCGCCCTCCAGACTTCACCTTCTCCTTCTCCTTCTTCTGCTTCTCCTGCTTCACTCTCCAGACTTCACCTTCTCCTTCTCCTTCTTCTGCTTCTTCTGCTTCACCCTCCTGACTTCACCTTCTCCTACTCCTTCTTCTACTTCTTCTGATTCACCCTCCAGACTTCAACTTCTCCTTCTCCTTCTTCTGCTTCTTCTGCTTCACCCTCCAGACTTCACCTTCTCCTTCTCCTTCTTCTGCTTCTTCTGCTGCGCCCGCCAGACTTCACCTTCTCCTTCTCCTTCTTCTGCTTCTTCTGCTTCACCCTCCAGACTTCACCTTCTCCTTCTCCTTCTTCTGCTTCTTCTGCTGCGCCCGCCAGACTTCACCTTCTCCTTCTCCTTCTTCTGCTTCTTCTGCTTCACCCTCCTGACTTCACCTTCTCCTTCTCCTCCTTCTACTTCTTCTGCTTCACCCCCCTGACTTCACCTTCTCCTTCTCCTTCTTCTGCTTCTTCTGATTCACCCTCCAGACTTCACCTTCTCCTTCTCCTTCTTCTGCTTCTTCTGATTCACCCTCCAGACCTCACCTTCTCCTTCTTCTTCTTCTACTTCTTCTAATTCACCCTCCAGACTTCACCTTCTCCTTCTGCTTCTTCTACTTCTTCTGATACACCCTCCAGTCTTCACCTTCTCCTTCTCCTTCTTCTGCTTCTTCTGATTCACCCTCCAGACTTCACCTTCTCCTTCCCCTTCTTCTGCTTCTTCTGATTCACCCTCCTGACTTCACCTTCTCCTTCTCCTTCTTCTGCTTCTTCTGATTCACCCTCCAAACTTCACCTTCTCCTTCTCCTTCTACTTCTTCTGATTCACCCTCCAGACTTCACCTTCTCCTTCTACGTCTTCTGCTTCTTCTGATTCACCCTCCAGACTTCACCTTCTCCTTCTCCTTCTTCTGCTTCTTCTGATTCACCCTCCAGACTTCACCTTCTCCTTCTCCTTCTTCTGCTTCTTCTGATTCACCCTCCAGACTTCACCTTCTCCTTCTCCTTCTTCTGCTTCTTCTGATTCACCCTCCAGACTTCACCTTCTCCTTCTCCTTATTCTACTTCTTCTGATTCACACTCCAGACTTCACCTTCTCCTTCTCCTTCTTCTGCTTCTTCTGATTCACCCTCCAGACTTCACCTTCTCCTTCTCATTCGTCTACTTCTTCTGATTCACCCTCCAGACTACACCTTCTCCTTCTCCTTCTTCTACTTCTTCTGATTCACACTCCTGACTTCACCTTCTCCTTCTCCTTCTTCTGCTTCTTCTGCTTCACCCTCCAGACTTCACCTTCTCCTTCTCCTTCTTCTGCTTCTTCTGCTTCACCCTCCAGACTTCACCTTCTCCTTCTCCTTCTTCTGCTTCTTCTGCTTCACCCTCCTGACTTCACCTTCTCCTTCTCCTTCTTCTGCTTCTTCTGATTCACCCTCCAGACCTCACCTTCTCCTTCTCCTTCTTCTACTTCTTCTGATTCACCCTCCAGACTTCACCTTCTCCTTCTGCTTCTTCTACTTCTTCTGATTCACCCTCCAGTCTTCAACTTCTCCTGCTCCTTCTTCTGCTTCTTCTGATTCACCCTCCAGACTTCACCTTCTCCTTCTCCTTCTTCTGCTTCTTCTGATTCACCCTCCTGACTTCACCTTCTCCTTCTCCTTCTTCTGCTTCTTCTGATTCACCCTCCAAACTTCACCTTCTCCTTCTCCTTCTTCTACTTCTTCTGATTCACCCTCCAGACTTCACCTTCTCCTTCTCCTTCTTCTACTTCTTCTGATTCACCCTCCAGACCTCACCTTCTCCTTTTCCTTCTTCTGCTTCTTCTGCTTCACCCTCCAGACTTCACCTTCTCCTTCTCCTTCTTCTGCTTCTTCTGATTCACCCTCCAGACCTCACCTTCTTCTACTTCTTCTGATTCACCCTCCAGACTTCATCTTCTCCTTCTCCTTCTTCTACTTCTTCTGATTCACCCTCCAGTCTTCACCTTCTCCTTCTCCTTCTTCTGCTTCTTCTTATTCACCCTCCAGACTTCACCTTCTCCTTCTCCTTCTTCTGCTTCTTCTGATTCACCCTCCAGACCTCACCTTCTCCTTCTCCTTCTTCTACTTCTTCTGATTCACCCTCCAGACTTCACCTTCTCCTTCTGCTTCTTCTACTTCTTCTGATTCACCCTCCAGTCTTCACCTTCTCCTTCTCCTTCTTCTGCTTCTTCTGATTCACCCTCCAGACTTCACCTTCTCCTTCTCCTTCTTCTGCTTCTTCTGATTCACCCTCCTGACTTCACCTTCTCCTTCTCCTTCTTCTGCTTCTTCTGATTCACCCTCCAAACTTCACCTTCTCCTTCTCCTTCTTCTACTTCTTCTGATTCACCCTCCAGACTTCACCTTCTCCTTCTACTTCTTCTGCTTCTTCTGATTCACCCTCCAGACTTCAACTTCTCCTTCTCCTTCTTCTGCTTCTTCTGATTCACCCTCCAGACTTCACCTTCTCCTTCTCGTTCTTCTGCTTCTTCTGATTCACCCTCCAGACTTCACCTTCTCCTTCTCCTTCTTCTGCTTCTTCTGATTCACCCTCCTGACTTCACCTTCTCCTTCTCCTTCTTCTGCTTCTTCTGCTTCACCCTCCTGACTTCACCTTCTCCTTCTCCTTCTTCTACTTCTTCCGATTCACACTCCAGACTTGACCTTCTCCTTCTCCTTCTTCTGCTTCTTCTGCTTCACCCTCCAGACTTCACCTTCTCCTTCTCCTTCTTCTGCTTCTTCTGCTTCGCCCTCCAGACTTCACCTTCTCCTTCTGCTTCTTCTACTTCTTCTGATTCACCCTCCAGTCTTCACCTTCTCCTTCTCCTTCTTCTGCTTCTTCTGATTCACCCTCCAGACTTCACCTTCTCCTTCTCCTTCTTCTGCTTCTTCTGATTCACCCTCCTGACTTCACCTTCTCCTTCTCCTTCTTCTGCTTCTTCTGATTCACCCTCCAAACTTCACCTTCTCCTTCTCCTTCTTCTACTTCTTCTGATTCACCCTCCAGACTTCACCTTCTCCTTCTACTTCTTCGGCTTCTTCTGATTCACCCTCCAGACTTCACCTTCTCCTTCTCCTTCTTCTGCTTCTTCTGATTCACCCTCCAGACTTCACCTTCTCCTTCTCCTTCTTCTACTTCTTCTGATTCACCCTCCAGACTTCACCTTCTCCTTCTCCTTCTTCTGCTTCTTCTGATTCACCCTCCAGACTTCACCTTCTCCTTCTCCTTCGTCTACTTCTTCTGATTCACCCTCCAGACTACACCTTCCCATTCTCCTTCTTCTACTTCTTCTGATTCACCGTCCTGACTTCACCTTCTCCTTCTCCTTCTTCTGCTTCTTCTGCTTCACCCTCCAGACTTCACCTTCTCCTTCTCCTTCTTCTGCTTCTTCTGCTTCACCCTCCAGACTTCACCTTCTCCTTCTCCTTCTTCTGCTTCTTCTGCTTCACCCTCCTGACTTCACCTTCTCCTTCTCCTTCTTCTACTTCTTCCGATTCACACTCCAGACTTGACCTTCTCCTTCTCCTTCTTCTGCTTCTTCTGCTTCACCCTCCAGACTTCACCTTCTCCTTCTCCTTCTTCTGCTTCTTCTGCTTCGCCCTCCAGACTTCACCTTCTCCTTCTCCTTCTTCTGCTTCTCCTGCTTCACCCTCCAGACTTCACCTTCTCCTTCTCCTTCTTCTGCTTCTTCTGCTTCACCCTCCTGACTTCACCTTCTCCTACTCCTTCTTCTACTTCTTCTGATTCACCCTCCAGACTTCACCTTCTCCTTCTCCTTCTTCTGCTTCTTCTGCTTCACCCTCCAGACTTCACCTTCTCCTTCTCCTTCTTCTGCTTCTTCTGCTGCGCCCGCCAAACTTCACCTTCTCCTTCTCCTTCTTCTGCTTCTTCTGCTTCACCCTCCTGACTTCACCTTCTCCTTCTCCTCCTTCTACTTCTTCTGCTTCACCCCCCTGACTTCGCCATCTCCTTCTCCTTCTTCTGCTTCTTCTGATTCACCCTCCTAACTTCACCTTCTCCTTCTCCTTCTTCTGCTTCTTCTGATTCACCCTCCTGACTTCACCTTCTCCTTCTCCTTCTTCTGCTTCTTCTGATTCACCCTGCAGACTTCACCTTCTCCTTCTCCTTCTTCTGCTTCTTCTGATTCACCCTCCAGACTTCACCTTCTCCTTTTCCTTCTTCAGCTTCTTCTGATTCACCCTCCAGGCCTCACCTTCTCCTTCTCCTTCTTCTACTTCTTCTGATTCACCCTCCAGACTTCATCTTCTCCTTCTCCTTCTTCTACTTCTTCTGATTCACCCTCCAGTCTTCAGCTTCTCCTTCTCCTTCTTCTGCTTCTTCTGATTCACCCTCCAGACTTCACCTTCTCCTTCTCCTTCTTCTGCTTCTTCTGATTCACCCTCCAGACCTCACCTTCTCCTTCTCCTTCTTCTACTTCTTCTAATTCACCCTCCAGACTTCACCTTCTCCTTCTGCTTCTTCTACTTCATCTGATACACCCTCCAGTCTTCACCTTCTCCTTCTCCTTCTTCTGCTTCTTCTGATTCACCCTCCAGACTTCACCTTCTCCTTCCCCTTCTTCTGCTTCTTCTGATTCACCCTCCTGACTTCACCTTCTCCTTCTCCTTCTTCTGCTTCTTCTGATTCACCCTCCAAACTTCACCTTCTCCTTCTCCTTCTTCTTCTTCTGATTCACCCTCCAGACTTCTCCTTCTCCTTCTACGTCTTCTGCTTCTTCTGATTCACCCTCCAGACTTCACCTTCTCCTTCTCCTTCTTCTGCTTCTTCTGATTCACCCTCCAGACTTCACCTTCTCCTTCTCCTTCTTCTGCTTCTTCTGATTCACCCTCCAGACTTCACCTTCTCCTTCTCCTTCTTCTGCTTCTTCTGATTCACCCTCCAGACTTCACCTTCTCCTTCTCCTTCTTCTACTTCTTCTGATTCACACTCCAGACTTCACCTTCCCCTTCTCCTTCTTCTGCTTCTTCTGATTCACCCTCCAGACTTCACCTTCTCCTTCTCATTCGTCTACTTCTTCTTATTCACCCTCCAGACTACACCTTCTCCTTCTCCTTCTTCTACTTCTTCTGATTCACACTCCTGACTTCACCTTCTCCTTCTCCTTCTTCTGCTTCTTCTGCTTCACCCTCCAGACTTCACCTTCTCCTTCTCCTTCTTCTGCTTCTTCTGCTTCACCCTCCAGACTTCACCTTCTCCTTCTCCTTCTTCTGCTTCTTCTGCTTCACCCTCCTGACTTCAACTTCTCCTTCTCCTTCTTCTACTTCTTCTGATTCACCCTCCGGACTTCACCTTCTCCTTCTCCTTCTTCTGCTTCTTCTGCTTCACCCTCCAGACTTCACCTTCTCCTTCTCCTTCTTCTGCTTCTTCTGCTTCGCCCTCCAGACTTCACCTTCTCCTTCTCCTTCTTCTGATTCTTCTGCTTCACCCTCCAGACCTCACCTTCTCCTTCTCCTTCTTCTGCTTCTTCTGCTTCACACTCCTGACTTCACCTTCTCCTTCTCCTTCTTCTACTTCTTCTGATTCACCCTCCAGGCTTCACCTTCTCCTTCTGCTTCTTCTACTTCTTCTGATTCACCCTCCAGTCTTCACCTTCTCCTTCTCCTTCTTCTGCTTCTTCTGATTCACCCTCCAGACTTCACCTTCTCCTTCTCCTTCTTCTGCTTCTTCTGATTCACCCTCCTGACTTCACCTTCTCCTTCTCCTTCTTCTGCTTCTTCTGATTCACCCTCCAAACTTCACTTTCTCCTTCTCCTTCTTCTACTTCTTCTGATTCACCCTCCAGACTTCACCTTCTCCTTCTCCTTCTTCTACTTCTTCTGATTCACCCTCCAGACCTCACCTTCTCCTTTTCCTTCTTCTGCTTCTTCTGCTTCACCCTCCAGACTTCACCTTCTCCTTCTCCTTCTTCTGCTTCTTCTGATTCACCCTCCAGACCTCACCTTCTTCTACTTCTTCTGATTCACCCTCCAGACTTCATCTTCTCCTTCTCCTTCTTCTACTTCTTCTGATTCACCCTCCAGACCTCACCTTCTCCTTTTCCTTCTTCTGCTTCTTCTGCTTCACCCTCCAGACTTCACCTTCTCCTTCTCCTTCTTCTGCTTCTTCTGATTCACCCTCCAGACCTCACCTTCTTCTACTTCTTCTGATTCACCCTCCAGACTTCATCTTCTCCTTCTCCTTCTTCTACTTCTTCTGATTCACCCTCCAGTCTTCACCTTCTCCTTCTCCTTCTTCTGCTTCTTCTTATTCACCCTCCAGACTTCACCTTCTCCTTCTCCTTCTTCTGCTTCTTCTGATTCACCCTCCAGACCTCACCTTCTCCTTCTCCTTCTTCTACTTCTTCTGATTCACCCTCCAGACTTCACCTTCTCCTTCTGCTTCTTCTACTTCTTCTGATTCACCCTCCAGTCTTCACCTTCTCCTTCTCCTTCTTCTGCTTCTTCTGATTCACCCTCCAGACTTCACCTTCTCCTTCTCCTTCTTCTGCTTCTTCTGATTCACCCTCCTGACTTCACCTTCTCCTTCTCCTTCTTCTGCTTCTTCTGATTCACCCTCCAAACTTCACCTTCTCCTTCTCCTTCTTCTACTTCTTCTGATTCACCCTCCAGACTTCACCTTCTCCTTCTACTTCTTCTGCTTCTTCTGATTCACCCTCCAGACTTCAACTTCTCCTTCTCCTTCTTCTGCTTCTTCTGATTCACCCTCCAGACTTCACCTTCTCCTTCTCCTTCTTCTGCTTCTTCTGATTCACCCTCCAGACTTCACCTTCTCCTTCTCCTTCTTCTGCTTCTTCTGATTCACCCTCCAGACTTCACCTTCTCCTTCTCCTTCTTCTACTTCTTCTGATTCACCCTCCAGACTTCACCTTCTCCTTCTCCTTCTTCTGCTTCTTCTGATTCACCCTCCAGACTTCACCTTCTCCTTCTCCTTCGTCTACTTCTTCTGATTCACCCTCCAGACTACACCTTCCCATTCTCCTTCTTCTACTTCTTCTGATTCACCTTCCTGACTTCACCTTCTCCTTCTCCTTCTTCTGCTTCTTCTGCTTCACCCTCCAGACTTCACCTTCTCCTTCTCCTTCTTCTGCTTCTTCTGCTTCACCCTCCAGACTTCACCTTCTCCTTCTCCTTCTTCTGCTTCTTCTGCTTCACCCTCCTGACTTCACCTTCTCCTTCTCCTTCTTCTACTTTTTCCGATTCACACTCCAGACTTGACCTTCTCCTTCTCCTTCTTCTGCTTCTTCTGCTTCACCCTCCAGACTTCACCTTCTCCTTCTCCTTCTTCTGCTTCTTCTGCTTCGCCCTCTAGACTTCACCTTCTCCTTCTGCTTCTTCTACTTCTTCTGATTCACCCTCCAGTCTTCACCTTCTCCTTCTCCTTCTTCTGCTTCTTCTGATTCACCCTCCAGACTTCACCTTCTCCTTCTCCTTCTTCTGCTTCTTCTGATTCACCCTCCTGACTTCACCTTCTCCTTCTCCTTCTTCTGCTTCTTCTGATTCACCCTCCAAACTTCACCTTCTCCTTCTCCTTCTTCTACTTCTTCTGATTCACCCTCCAGACTTCACCTTCTCCTTCTACTTCTTCTGCTTCTTCTGATTCACCCTCCAGACTTCACCTTCTCCTTCTCCTTCTTCTGCTTCTTCTGATTCACCCTCCAGACTTCACCTTTTCCTTCTCCTTCTTCTGCTTCTTCTGATTCACCCTCCAGACTTCACCTTCTCCTTCTCCTTCTTCTGCTTCTTCTGATTCACCCTCCAGACTTCACCTTCTCCTTCTCCTTCTTCTACTTCTTCTGATTCACCCTCCAGACTTCACCTTCTCCTTCTCCTTCTTCTGCTTCTTCTGATTCACCCTCCAGACTTCACCTTCTCCTTCTCCTTCGTCTACTTCTTCTGATTCACCCTCCAGACCACACCTTCCCATTCTCCTTCTTCTACTTCTTCTGATTCACCTTCCTGACTTCACCTTCTCCTTCTCCTTCTTCTGCTTCTTCTGCTTCACCCTCCAGACTTCACCTTCTCCTTCTCCTTCTTCTGCTTCTTCTGCTTCACCCTCCAGACTTCACCTTCTCCTTCTCCTTCTTCTGCTTCTTCTGCTTCACCCTCCTGACTTCACCTTCTCCTTCTCCTTCTTCTACTTCTTCTGATTCACCCTCCAGACTTCACCTTCTCCTTCTCCTTCTTCTACTTCTTCTGATTCACCCTCCAGACTTCACCTTCTCCTTCTCCTTCTTCTGCTTCTTCTGATTCACCCTCCAGACTTCACCTTCTCCTTCTCCTTCGTCTACTTCTTCTGATTCACCCTCCAGACTACACCTTCCCATTCTCCTTCTTCTACTTCTTCTGATTCACCTTCCTGACTTCACCTTCTCCTTCTCCTTCTTCTGCTTCTTCTGCTTCACCCTCCAGACTTCACCTTCTCCTTCTCCTTCTTCTGCTTCTTCTGCTTCACCCTCCAGACTTCACCTTCTCCTTCTCCTTCTTCTGCTTCTTCTGCTTCACCCTCCTGACTTCACCTTCTCCTTCTCCTTCTTCTACTTCTTCCGATTCACACTCCAGACTTGACCTTCTCCTTCTCCTTCTTCTGCTTCTTCTGCTTCACCCTCCAGACTTCACCTTCTCCTTCTCCTTCTTCTGCTTCTTCTGCTTCGCCCTCCAGACTTCACCTTCTCCTTCTGCTTCTTCTACTTCTTCTGATTCACCCTCCAGTCTTCACCTTCTCCTTCTCCTTCTTCTGCTTCTTCTGATTCACCCTCCAGACTTCACCTTCTCCTTCTCCTTCTTCTGCTTCTTCTGATTCACCCTCCTGACTTCACCTTCTCCTTCTCCTTCTTCTGCTTCTTCTGATTCACCCTCCAAACTTCACCTTCTCCTTCTCCTTCTTCTACTTCTTCTGATTCACCCTCCAGACTTCACCTTCTCCTTCTACTTCTTCTGCTTCTTCTGATTCACCCTCCAGACTTCACCTTCTCCTTCTCCTTCTTCTGCTTCTTCTGATTCACCCTCCAGACTTCACCTTTTCCTTCTCCTTCTTCTGCTTCTTCTGATTCACCCTCCAGACTTCACCTTCTCCTTCTCCTTCTTCTGCTTCTTCTGATTCACCCTCCAGACTTCACCTTCTCCTTCTCCTTCTTCTACTTCTTCTGATTCACCCTCCAGACTTCACCTTCTCCTTCTCCTTCTTCTGCTTCTTCTGATTCACCCTCCAGACTTCACCTTCTCCTTCTCCTTCGTCTACTTCTTCTGATTCACCCTCCAGACCATACCTTCCCATTCTCCTTCTTCTACTTCTTCTGATTCACCTTCCTGACTTCACCTTCTCCTTCTCCTTCTTCTGCTTCTTCTGCTTCACCCTCCAGACTTCACCTTCTCCTTCTCCTTCTTCTGCTTCTTCTGCTTCACCCTCCAGACTTCACCTTCTCCTTCTCCTTCTTCTGCTTCTTCTGCTTCACCCTCCTGACTTCACCTTCTCCTTCTCCCTCTTCTACTTCTTCCGATTCACACTCCAGACTTGACCTTCTCCTTCTCCTTCTTCTGCTTCTTCTGCTTCACCCTCCAGACTTCACCTTCTCCTTCTCCTTCTTCTGCTTCTTCTGCTTCGCCCTCCAGACTTCACCTTCTCCTTCTCCTTCTTCTGCTTCTCCTGCTTCACCCTCCAGACTTCACCTTCTCCTTCTCCTTCTTCTGCTTCTTCTGCTTCACCCTCCTGACTTCAACTTCTCCTACTCCTTCTTCTACTTCTTCTGATTCACCCTCCAGACTTCACCTTCTCCTTCTCCTTCTTCTGCTTCTTCTGCTTCACCCTCCAGACTTCACCTTCTCCTTCTCCTTCTTCTGCTTCTTCTGCTGCGCCCGCCAAACTTCACCTTCTCCTTCTCCTTCTTCTGCTTCTTCTGCTTCACCCTCCTGACTTCACCTTCTCCTTCTCCTCCTTCTACTTCTTCTGCTTCACCCCCCTGACTTCACCATCTCCTTCTCCTTCTTCTGCTTCTTCTGATTCACCCTCCTAACTTCACCTTCTCCTTCTCCTTCTTCTGCTTCTTCTGATTCACCCTCCTGACTTCACCTTCTCCTTCTCCTTCTTCTGCTTCTTCTGATTCACCCTGCAGACTTCACCTTCTCCTTCTCCTTCTTCTGCTTCTTCTGATTCACCCTCCAGTCTTCACCTTCTCCTTCTCCTTCTTCTGCTTCTTCTGATTCACCCTCCAGACTTCACCTTCTCCTTCTCCTTCTTCTGCTTCTTCTGATTCACCCTCCTGACTTCACCTTCTCCTTCTCCTTCTTCTGCTTCTTCTGATTCACCCTCCAAACTTCACTTTCTCCTTCTCCTTCTTCTACTTCTTCTGATTCACCCTCCAGACTTCACCTTCTCCTTCTCCTTCTTCTACTTCTTCTGATTCACCCTCCAGACCTCACCTTCTCCTTTTCCTTCTTCTGCTTCTTCTGCTTCACCCTCCAGACTTCACCTTCTCCTTCTCCTTCTTCTGCTTCTTCTGATTCACCCTCCAGACCTCACCTTCTTCTACTTCTTCTGATTCACCCTCCAGACTTCATCTTCTCCTTCTCCTTCTTCTACTTCTTCTGATTCACCCTCCAGACCTCACCTTCTCCTTTTCCTTCTTCTGCTTCTTCTGCTTCACCCTCCAGACTTCACCTTCTCCTTCTCCTTCTTCTGCTTCTTCTGATTCACCCTCCAGACCTCACCTTCTTCTACTTCTTCTGATTCACCCTCCAGACTTCATCTTCTCCTTCTCCTTCTTCTACTTCTTCTGATTCACCCTCCAGTCTTCACCTTCTCCTTCTCCTTCTTCTGCTTCTTCTTATTCACCCTCCAGACTTCACCTTCTCCTTCTCCTTCTTCTGCTTCTTCTGATTCACCCTCCAGACCTCACCTTCTCCTTCTCCTTCTTCTACTTCTTCTGATTCACCCTCCAGACTTCACCTTCTCCTTCTGCTTCTTCTACTTCTTCTGATTCACCCTCCAGTCTTCACCTTCTCCTTCTCCTTCTTCTGCTTCTTCTGATTCACCCTCCAGACTTCACCTTCTCCTTCTCCTTCTTCTGCTTCTTCTGATTCACCCTCCTGACTTCACCTTCTCCTTCTCCTTCTTCTGCTTCTTCTGATTCACCCTCCAAACTTCACCTTCTCCTTCTCCTTCTTCTACTTCTTCTGATTCACCCTCCAGACTTCACCTTCTCCTTCTACTTCTTCTGCTTCTTCTGATTCACCCTCCAGACTTCAACTTCTCCTTCTCCTTCTTCTGCTTCTTCTGATTCACCCTCCAGACTTCACCTTCTCCTTCTCCTTCTTCTGCTTCTTCTGATTCACCCTCCAGACTTCACCTTCTCCTTCTCCTTCTTCTGCTTCTTCTGATTCACCCTCCAGACTTCACCTTCTCCTTCTCCTTCTTCTACTTCTTCTGATTCACCCTCCAGACTTCACCTTCTCCTTCTCCTTCTTCTGCTTCTTCTGATTCACCCTCCAGACTTCACCTTCTCCTTCTCCTTCGTCTACTTCTTCTGATTCACCCTCCAGACTACACCTTCCCATTCTCCTTCTTCTACTTTTTCTGATTCACGTTCCTGACTTCACCTTCTCCTTCTCCTTCTTCTGCTTCTTCTGCTTCACCCTCCAGACTTCACCTTCTCCTTCTCCTTCTTCTGCTTCTTCTGCTTCACCCTCCAGACTTCACCTTCTCCTTCTCCTTCTTCTGCTTCTTCTGCTTCACCCTCCTGACTTCACCTTCTCCTTCTCCTTCTTCTACTTCTTCCGATTCACACTCCAGACTTGACCTTCTCCTTCTCCTTCTTCTGCTTCTTCTGCTTCACCCTCCAGACTTCACCTTCTCCTTCTCCTTCTTCTGCTTCTTCTGCTTCGCCCTCCAGACTTCACCTTCTCCTTCTGCTTCTTCTACTTCTTCTGATTCACCCTCCAGTCTTCACCTTCTCCTTCTCCTTCTTCTGCTTCTTCTGATTCACCCTCCAGACTTCACCTTCTCCTTCTCCTTCTTCTGCTTCTTCTGATTCACCCTCCTGACTTCACCTTCTCCTTCTCCTTCTTCTGCTTCTTCTGATTCACCCTCCAAACTTCACCTTCTCCTTCTCCTTCTTCTACTTCTTCTGATTCACCCTCCAGACTTCACCTTCTCCTTCTACTTCTTCTGCTTCTTCTGATTCACCCTCCAGACTTCACCTTCTCCTTCTCCTTCTTCTGCTTCTTCTGATTCACCCTCCAGACTTCACCTTCTCCTTCTCCTTCTTCTGCTTCTTCTGATTCACCCTCCAGACTTCACCTTCTCCTTCTCCTTCTTCTGCTTCTTCTGATTCACCCTCCAGACTTCACCTTCTCCTTCTCCTTCTTCTACTTCTTCTGATTCACCCTCCAGACTTCACCTTCTCCTTCTCCTTCTTCTGCTTCTTCTGATTCACCCTCCAGACTTCACCTTCTCCTTCTCCTTCGTCTACTTCTTCTGATTCACCCTCCAGACTACACCTTCCCATTCTCCTTCTTCTACTTCTTCTGATTCACCTTCCTGACTTCACCTTCTCCTTCTCCTTCTTCTGCTTCTTCTGCTTCACCCTCCAGACTTCACCTTCTCCTTCTCCTTCTTCTGCTTCTTCTGCTTCACCCTCCAGACTTCACCTTCTCCTTCTCCTTCTTCTGCTTCTTCTGCTTCACCCTCCTGACTTCACCTTCTCCTTCTCCTTCTTCTACTTCTTCCGATTCACACTCCAGACTTGACCTTCTCCTTCTCCTTCTTCTGCTTCTTCTGCTTCACCCTCCAGACTTCACCTTCTCCTTCTCCTTCTTCTGCTTCTTCTGCTTCGCCCTCCAGACTTCACCTTCTCCTTCTCCTTCTTCTGCTTCTCCTGCTTCACCCTCCAGACTTCACCTTCTCCTTCTCCTTCTTCTGCTTCTTCTGCTTCACCCTCCTGACTTCACCTTCTCCTACTCCTTCTTCTACTTCTTCTGATTCACCCTCCAGACTTCACCTTCTCCTTCTCCTTCTTCTGCTTCTTCTGCTTCACCCTCCAGACTTCACCTTCTCCTTCTCCTTCTTCTGCTTCTTCTGCTGCGCCCGCCAAACTTCACCTTCTCCTTCTCCTTCTTCTGCTTCTTCTGCTTCACCCTCCTGACTTCACCTTCTCCTTCTCCTCCTTCTACTTCTTCTGCTTCACCCCCCTGACTTCACCATCTCCTTCTCCTTCTTCTTCTTCTTCTGATTCACCCTCCTAACTTCACCTTCTCCTTCTCCTTCTTCTGCTTCTTCTGATTCAACTCCTGACTTCACCTTCTCCTTCTCCTTCTTCTGCTTCTTCTGATTCACCCTGCAGACTTCACCTTCTCCTTCTCCTTCTTCTGCTTCTTCTGATTCACCCTCCAGACTTCACCTTCTCCTTTTCCTTCTTCAGCTTCTTCTGATTCACCCTCCAGGCCTCACCTTCTCCTTCTCCTTCTTCTACTTCTTCTGATTCACCCTCCAGACTTCATCTTCTCCTTCCCCTTCTTCTACTTCTTCTGATTCACCCTCCAGTCTTCAGCTTCTCCTTCTCCTTCTTCTGCTTCTTCTGATTCACCCTCCAGACTTCACCTTCTCCTTCTCCTTCTTCTGCTTCTTCTGATTCACCCTCCAGACCTCACCTTCTCCTTCTCCTTCTTCTACTTCTTCTAATTCACCCTCCAGACTTCACCTTCTCCTTCTGCTTCTTCTACTTCATCTGATACACCCTCCAGTCTTCACCTTCTCCTTCTCCTTCTTCTGCTTCTTCTGATTCACCCTCCAGACTTCACCTTCTCCTTCCCCTTCTTCTGCTTCTTCTGATTCACCCTCCTGACTTCACCTTCTCCTTCTCCTTCTTCTGCTTCTTCTGATTCACCCTCCAAACTTCACCTTCTCCTTCTCCTTCTACTTCTTCTGATTCACCCTCCAGACTTCTCCTTCTCCTTCTACGTCTTCTGCTTCTTCTGATTCACCCTCCAGACTTCACCTTCTCCTTCTCCTTCTTCTGCTTCTTCTGATTCACCCTCCAGACTTCACCTTCTCCTTCTCCTTCTTCTGCTTCTTCTGATTCACCCTCCAGACTTCACCTTCTCCTTCTCCTTCTTCTGCTTCTTCTGATTCACCCTCCAGACTTCACCTTCTCCTTCTCCTTCTTCTACTTCTTCTGATTCACACTCCAGACTTCACCTTCTCCTTCTCCTTCTTCTGCTTCTTCTGATTCACCCTCCAGACTTCACCTTCTCCTTCTCATTCGTCTACTTCTTCTGATTCACCCTCCAGACTACACCTTCTCCTTCTCCTCCTTCTACTTCTTCTGATTCACACTCCTGACTTCACCTTCTCCTTCTCCTTCTTCTGCTTCTTCTGCTTCACCCTCCAGACTTCACCTTCTCCTTCTCCTTCTTCTGCTTCTTCTGCTTCACCCTCCAGACTTCACCTTCTCCTTCTCCTTCTTCTGCTTCTTCTGCTTCACCCTCCTGACTTCACCTTCTCCTTCTCCTTCTTCTACTTCTTCTGATTCACCCTCCGGACTTCACCTTCTCCTTCTCCTTCTTCTGCTTCTTCTGCTTCACCCTCCAGACTTCACCTTCTCCTTCTCCTTCTTCTGCTTCTTCTGCTTCGCCCTCCAGACTTCACCTTCTCCTTCTCCTTCTTCTGATTCTTCTGCTTCACCCTCCAGACCTCACCTTCTCCTTCTCCTTCTTCTGCTTCTTCTGCTTCACACTCCTGACTTCACCTTCTCCTTCTCCTTCTTCTACTTCTTCTGATTCACCCTCCAGACTTCACCTTCTCCTTCTGCTTCTTCTACTTCTTCTGATTCACCCTCCAGTCTTCACCTTCTCCTTCTCCTTCTTCTGCTTCTTCTGATTCACCCTCCAGACTTCACCTTCTCCTTCTCCTTCTTCTGCTTCTTCTGATTCACCCTCCTGACTTCACCTTCTCCTTCTCCTTCTTCTGCTTCTTCTGATTCACCCTCCAAACTTCACTTTCTCCTTCTCCTTCTTCTACTTCTTCTGATTCACCCTCCAGACTTCACCTTCTCCTTCTCCTTCTTCTACTTCTTCTGATTCACCCTCCAGACCTCACCTTCTCCTTTTCCTTCTTCTGCTTCTTCTGCTTCACCCTCCAGACTTAACCTTCTCCTTCTCCTTCTTCTGCTTCTTCTGATTCACCCTCCAGACCTCACCTTCTTCTACTTCTTCTGATTCACCCTCCAGACTTCATCTTCTCCTTCTCCTTCTTCTACTTCTTCTGATTCACCCTCCAGTCTTCACCTTCTCCATCTCCTTCTTCTGCTTCTTCTTATTCACCCTCCAGACTTCACCTTCTCCTTCTCCTTCTTCTGCTTCTTCTGATTCACCCTCCAGACCTCACCTTCTCCTTCTCCTTCTTCTACTTCTTCTGATTCACCCTCCAGACTTCACCTTCTCCTTCTGCTTCTTCTACTTCTTCTGATTCACCCTCCAGTCTTCACCTTCTCCTTCTCCTTCTTCTGCTTCTTCTGATTCACCCTCCAGACTTCACCTTCCCCTTCTCCTTCTTCTGCTTCTTCTGATTCACCCTCCTGACTTCACCTTCTCCTTCTCCTTCTTCTGCTTCTTCTGATTCACCCACCAAACTTCACCTTCTCCTCCCCCTTCTTCTACTTCTTCTGATTCACCCTCCAGACTTCACCTTCTCCTTCTACTTCTTCTGCTTCTTCTGATTCACCCTCCAGACTTCACCTTCTCCTTCTCCTTCTTCTGCTTCTTCTGATTCACCCTCCAGACTTCACCTTCTCCTTCTCCTTCTTCTGCTTCTTCTGATTCACCCTCCAGACTTCACCTTCTCCTTCTCCTTCTTCTGCTTCTTCTGATACACCCTCCAGACTTCACCTTCTCCTTCTCCTTCTTCTACTTCTTCTGATTCACCCTCCAGACTTCACCTTCTCCCTCTCCTTCTTCTGCTTCTTCTGCTTCACCCTCCAGACTTCACCTTCTCCTTCTCCTTCTTCTGCTTCTTCTGCTTCACCCTCCTGACTTCACCTTCTCCTTCTCCTTCTTCTACTTCTTCCGATTCACACTCCAGACTTGACCTTCTCCTTCTCCTTCTTCTGCTTCTTCTGCTTCACCCTCCAGACTTCACCTTCTCCTTCTCCTTCTTCTACTTCTTCTGCTTCGCCCTCCAGACTTCACCTTCTCCTTCTCCTTCTTCTGCTTCTCCTGCTTCACCCTCCAGACTTCACCTTCTCCTTCTCCTTCTTCTGCTTCTTCTGCTTCACCCTCCTGACTTCACCTTCTCCTACTCCTTCTTCTACTTCTTCTGATTCACCCTCCAGACTTCACCTTCTCCTTCTCCTTCTTCTGCTTCTTCTGCTTCACCCTCCAGACTTCACCTTCTCCTTCTCCTTCTTCTGCTTCTTCTGCTGCGCCCGCCAGACTTCACCTTCTCCTTCTCCTTCTTCTGCTTCTTCTGCTTCACCCTCCTGACTTCACCTTCTCCTTCTCCTCCTTCTGCTTCTTCTGATTCACCCTCCTGTCTTCACCTTCTCCTTCTCCTTCTTCTGCTTCTTCTGATTCACCCTCCAGACTTCACCTTCCCCTTCTCCTTCTTCTGCTTCTTCTGATTCACCCTCCTGACTTCACCTTCTCCTTCTCCTTCTTCTGCTTCTTCTGATTCACCCTCCAAACTTCACCTTCTCCTTCTCCTTCTTCTACTTCTTCTGATTCACCCTCCAGACTTCACCTTCTCCTTCTACTTCTTCTGCTTCTTCTGATTCACCCTCCAGACTTCACCTTCTCCTTCTCCTTCTTCTGCTTCTTCTGATTCACCCTCCAGACTTCACCTTCTCCTTCTCCTTCTTCTGCTTCTTCTGATTCACCCTCCAGACATCACCTTCTCCTTCTCCTTCTTCTGCTTCTTCTGATTCACCCTCCAGACCTCACCTTCTCCTTCTCCTTCTTCTACTTCTTCTAATTCACCCTCCAGACTTCACCTTCTCCTTCTGCTTCTTCTACTTCATCTGATACACCCTCCAGTCTTCACCTTCTCCTTCTCCTTCTTCTGCTTCTTCTGATTCACCCTCCAGACTTCACCTTCTCCTACCCCTTCTTCTGCTTCTTCTGATTCACCCTCCTGACTTCACCTTCTCCTTCTCCTTCTTCTGCTTCTTCTGATTCACCCTCCAAACTTCACCTTCTCCTTCTCCTTCTACTTCTTCTGATTCACCCTCCAGACTTCTCCTTCTCCTTCTACGTCTTCTGCTTCTTCTGATTCACCCTCCAGACTTCACCCTCTCCTTCTCCTTCTTCTGCTTCTTCTGATTCACCCTCCAGACTTCACCTTCTCCTTCTCCTTCTTCTGCTTCTTCTGATTCACCCTCCAGACTTCACCTTCTCCTTCTCCTTCTTCTGCTTCTTCTGATTCACCCTCCAGACTTCACCTTCTCCTTCTCCTTCTTCTACTTCTTCTGATTCACACTCCAGACTTCACCTTCTCCTTCTCCTTCTTCTGCTTCTTCTGATTCACCCTCCAGACTTCACCTTCTCCTTCTCATTCGTCTACTTCTTCTGATTCACCCTCCAGACTACACCTTCTCCTTCTCCTTCTTCTACTTCTTCTGATTCACACTCCTGACTTCACCTTCTCCTTCTCCTTCTTCTGCTTCTTCTGCTTCACCCTCCAGACTTCACCTTCTCCTTCTCCTTCTTCTGCTTCTTCTGCTTCACCCTCCAGACTTCACCTTCTCCTTCTCCTTCTTCTGCTTCTTCTGCTTCACCCTCCTGACTTCACCTTCTCCTTCTCCTTCTTCTACTTCTTCTAATTCACCCTCCAGACTTCACCCTCTCCTTCTCCTTCTTCTGCTTCTTCTGCTTCACACTCCTGACTTCACCTTCTCCTTCTCCTTCTTCTACTTCTTCTGATTCACCCTCCAGACTTCACCTTCTCTTTCTGCTTCTTCTACTTCTTCTGATTCACCCTCCAGTCTTCACCTTCTCCTTCTCCTTCTTCTGCTTCTTCTGATTCACCCTCCAGACTTCACCTTCTCCTTCTCCTTCTTCTGCTTCTTCTGATTCACCCTCCTGACTTCACCTTCTCCTTCTCCTTCTTCTGCTTCTTCTGTTTCACCCTCCAAACTTCACCTTCTCCTTCTCCTTCTTCTACTTCTTCTGATTCACCCTCCAGACTTCACCTTCTCCTTCTCCTTCTTCTACTTCTTCTGATTCACCCTCCAGACCTCACCTTCTCCTTTTCCTTCTTCTGCTTCTTCTGCTTCACCCTCCAGACTTCACCTTCTCCTTCTCCTTCTTCTGCTTCTTCTGATTCACCCTCCAGACCTCACCTTCTTCTACTTCTTCTGATTCACCCTCCAGACTTCATCTTCTCCTTCTCCTTCTTCTACTTCTTCTGATTCACCCTCCAGTCTTCACCTTCTCCATCTCCTTCTTCTGCTTCTTCTTATTCACCCTCCAGACTTCACCTTCTCCTTCTCCTTCTTCTGCTTCTTCTGATTCACCCTCCAGACCTCACCTTCTCCTTCTCCTTCTTCTACTTTTTCTGATTCACCCTCCAGACTTCACCTTCTCCTTCTGCTTCTTCTACTTCTTCTGATTCACCCTCCTGTCTTCACCTTCTCCTTCTCCTTCTTCTGCTTCTTCTGATTCACCCTCCAGACTTCACCTTCCCCTTCACCATCTTCTGCTTCTTCTGATTCACCCTCCTGACTTCACCTTCTCCTTCTCCTTCTTCTGCTTCTTCTGATTCACCCTCCAAACTTCACCTTCTCCTTCTCCTTCTTCTACTTCTTCTGATTCACCCTCCAGACTTCACCTTCTCCTTCTACTTCTTCTGCTTCTTCTGATTCACCCTCCAGACTTCACCTTCTCCTTCTCCTTCTTCTGCTTCTTCTGATTCACCCTCCAGACTTCACCTTCTCCTTCTCCTTCTTCTGCTTCTTCTGATTCACCCTCCAGACTTCACCTTCTCCTTCTCCTTCTTCTGCTTCTTCTGATTCACCCTCCAGACTTCACCTTCTCCTTCTCCTTCTTCTACTTCTTCTGATTCACCCTCCAGACTTCACCTTCTCCTTCTCCTTCTTCTGCTTCTTCTGATTCACCCTCCAGACTTCACCTTCTCCTTCTCCTTCGTCTACTTCTTCTGATTCACCCTCCAGACTACACCTTCCCATTCTCCTTCTTCTACTTCTTCTGATTCACCTTCCTGACTTCACCTTCTCCTTCTCCTTCTTCTGCTTCTTCTGCTTCACCCTCCAGACTTCACCTTCTCCTTCTCCTTCTTCTGCTTCTTCTGCTTCACCCTCCAGACTTCACCTTCTCCTTCTCCTTCTTCTGCTTCTTCTGCTTCACCCTCCTGACTTCACCTTCTCCTTCTCCTTCTTCTACTTCTTCCGATTCACACTCCAGACTTGACCTTCTCCTTCTCCTTCTTCTGCTTCTTCTGCTTCACCCTCCAGACTTCACCTTCTCCTTCTCCTTCTTCTGCTTCTTCTGCTTCGCCCTCCAGACTTCACCTTCTCCTTCTCCTTCTTCTGCTTCTCCTGCTTCACCCTCCAGACTTCACCTTCTCCTTCTCCTTCTTCTGCTTCTTCTGCTTCACCCTCCTGACTTCACCTTCTCCTACTCCTTCTTCTACTTCTTCTGATTCACCCTCCAGACTTCACCTTCTCCTTCTCCTTCTTCTGCTTCTTCTGCTTCACCCTCCAGACTTCACCTTCTCCTTCTCCTTCTTCTGCTTCTTCTGCTGCGCCCGCCAGACTTCACCTTCTCCTTCTCCTTCTTCTGCTTCTTCTGCTTCACCCTCCTGACTTCACCTTCTCCTTCTCCTCCTTCTACTTCTTCTGCTTCACCCCCCTGACTTCACCTTCTCCTTCTCCTTCTTCTGCTTCTTCTGATTCACCCTCCTAACTTCACCTTCTCCTTCTCCTTCTTCTGCTTCTTCTGATTCACCCTCCTGACTTCACCTTCTCCTTCTCCTTCTTCTGCTTCTTCTGATTCACCCTGCAGACTTCACCTTCTCCTTCTCCTTCTTCTGCTTCTTCTGATTCACCCTCCAGACTTCACCTTCTCCTTCTCCTTCTTCAGCTTCTTCTGATTCACCCTCCAGACCTCACCTTCTCCTTCTCCTTCTTCTACTTCTTCTGATTCACCCTCCAGACTTCATCTTCTCCTTCTCCTTCTTCTACTTCTTCTGATTCACCCTCCAGTCTTCACCTTCTCCTTCTCCTTCTTCTGCTTCTTCTGATTCACCCTCCAGACTTCACCTTCTCCTTCTCCTTCTTCTGCTTCTTCTGATTCACCCTCCAGACCTCACCTTCTCCTTCTCCTTCTTCTACTTCTTCTAATTCACCCTCCAGACTTCACCTTCTCCTTCTGCTTCTTCTACTTCTTCTGATACACCCTCCAGTCTTCACCTTCTCCTTCTCCTTCTTCTGCTTCTTCTGATTCACCCTCCAGACTTCATCTTCTCCTTCCCCTTCTTCTGCTTCTTCTGATTCACCCTCCTGACTTCACCTTCTCCTTCTCCTTCTTCTGCTTCTTCTGATTCACCCTCCAAACTTCACCTTCTCCTTCTCCTTCTACTTCTTCTGATTCACCCTCCAGACTTCACCTTCTCCTTCTACGTCTTCTGCTTCTTCTGATTCACCCTCCAGACTTCACCTTCTCCTTCTCCTTCTTCTGCTTCTTCTGATTCACCCTCCAGACTTCACCTTCTCCTTCTCCTTCTACTGCTTCTTCTGATTCACCCTCCAGACTTCACCTTCTCCTTCTCCTTCTTCTGCTTCTTCTGATTCACCCTCCAGCCTTCACCTTCTCCTTCTCCTTCTTCTACTTCTTCTGATTCACACTCCAGACTTCACCTTCTCCTTCTCCTTCTTCTGCTTCTTCTGATTCACCCTCCAGACTTCACCTTCTCCTTCTCATTCGTCTACTTCTTCTGATTCACCCTCCAGACTACACCTTCTCCTTCTCCTTCTTCTACTTCTTCTGATTCACACTCCTGACTTCACCTTCTCCTTCTCCTTCTTCTGCTTCTTCTGCTTCACCCTCCAGACTTCACCTTCTCCTTCTCCTTCTTCTGCTTCTTCTGCTTCACCCTCCAGACTTCACCTTCTCCTTCTCCTTCTTCTGCTTCTTCTGCTTCACCCTCCTGACTTCACCTTCTCCTTCTCCTTCTTCTACTTCTTCTGATTCACCCTCCAGACTTCACCTTCTCCTTCTCCTTCTTCTGCTTCTTCTGCTTCACCCTCCAGACTTCACCTTCTCCTTCTCCTTCTTCTGCTTCTTCTGCTTCGCCCTCCAGACTTCACCTTCTCCTTCTCCTTCTTCTGATTCTTCTGCTTCACCCTCCAGACCTCACCTTCTCCTTCTCCTTCTTCTGCTTCTTCTGCTTCACACTCCTGACTTCACCTTCTCCTTCTCCTTCTTCTACTTCTTCTGATTCACCCTCCAGACTTCACCTTCTCCTTCTCCTTCTTCTGCTTCTTCTGCTTCACCCTCCAGACTTCACCTTCTCCTTCTCCTTCTTCTGCTTCTTCTGCTGCGCCCGCCAGACTTCACCTTCTCCTTCTCCTTCTTCTGCTTCTTCTGCTTCACCCTCCTGACTTCACCTTCTCCTTCTCCTTCTTCTACTTCTTCTGCTTCACCCCCTGACTTCACCTTCTCCTTCTCCTTCTTCTGCTTCTTCAGATTCACCCTCCTAACTTCACCTTCTCCTTCTCCTTCTTCTGCTTCTTCTGATTCACCCTCCTGACTTCACCTTCTCCTTCTCCTTCTTCTGCTTCTTCTGATTTACCCTCCAGACTTCACCTTCTCCTTCTCCTTCTTCTGCTTCTTCTGATTCACCCTCCAGACTTCACCTTCTCCTTCTCCTTCTTCTGCTTCTTCTGATTCACCCTCCAGACCTCATCTTCTCCTTCTCCTTCTTCTACTTCTTCTGATTCTCCCTCCAGACTTCACCTTCTCCTTCTCCTTCTTCTACTTCTTCTGATTCACCCTCCAGACTTCACCTTCTCCTTCTCCTTCTTCTACTTCTTCTGATTCACCCTCCAGACTTCACCTTCTCCTTCTCCTTCTTCTACTTCTTCTGATTCACCCTCCAGTCTTCACCTTCTCCTTCTCCTTCTTCTGCTTCTTCTGCTTCACCCTCCAGACTTCACCTTCTCCTTCTCTTTCTTCTGCTTCTTCTGATTCACCCTCCAGACTTCACCTTCTCCTTCTCCTTCTTCTGCTTCTTCTGCTTCACCCTCCAGACTTCACCTTCTCCTTCTCCTTCTTCTGCTTCTTCTGCTGCGCCCGCCAGACTTCACCTTCTCCTTCTCCTTCTTCTGCTTCTTCTGCTTCACCCTCCTGACTTCACCTTCTCCTTCTCCTTCTTCTGCTTCTTCTGCTTCACCCTCCAGACTTCACCTTCTCCTTCTCCTTCTTCTGCTTCTTCTGCTGCGCCCGCCAGACTTCACCTTCTCCTTCTCCTTCTTCTGCTTCTTCTGCTTCACCCTCCTGACTTCACCTTCTCCTTCTCCTCCTTCTACTTCTTCTGCTTCACCCCCCTGACTTCACCTTCTCCTTCTCCTTCTTCTGCTTCTTCTGATTCACCCTCCTAACTTCACCTTCTCCTTCTCCTTCTTCTGCTTCTTCTGATTCACCCTCCTGACTTCACCTTCTCCTTCTCCTTCTTCTGCTTCTTCTGATTCACCCTGCAGACTTCACCTTCTCCTTCTCCTTCTTCTGCTTCTTCTGATTCACCCTCCAGACTTCACCTTCTCCTTCTCCTTCTTCAGCTTCTTCTGATTCACCCTCCAGACCTCACCTTCTCCTTCTCCTTCTTCTACTTCTTCTGATTCACCCTCCAGACTTCATCTTCTCCTTCTCCTTCTTCTACTTCTTCTGATTCACCCTCCAGTCTTCACCTTCTCCTTCTCCTTCTTCTGCTTCTTCTGATTCACCCTCCAGACTTCACCTTCTCCTTCTCCTTCTTCTGCTTCTTCTGATTCACCCTCCAGACCTCACCTTCTCCTTCTCCTTCTTCTACTTCTTCTAATTCACCCTCCAGACTTCACCTTCTCCTTCTGCTTCTTCTACTTCTTCTGATACACCCTCCAGTCTTCACCTTCTCCTTCTCCTTCTTCTGCTTCTTCTGATTCACCCTCCAGACTTCATCTTCTCCTTCCCCTTCTTCTGCTTCTTCTGATTCACCCTCCTGACTTCACCTTCTCCTTCTCCTTCTTCTGCTTCTTCTGATTCACCCTCCAAACTTCACCTTCTCCTTCTCCTTCTACTTCTTCTGATTCACCCTCCAGACTTCACCTTCTCCTTCTACGTCTTCTGCTTCTTCTGATTCACCCTCCAGACTTCACCTTCTCCTTCTCCTTCTTCTGCTTCTTCTGATTCACCCTCCAGACTTCACCTTCTCCTTCTCCTTCTACTGCTTCTTCTGATTCACCCTCCAGACTTCACCTTCTCCTTCTCCTTCTTCTGCTTCTTCTGATTCACCCTCCAGCCTTCACCTTCTCCTTCTCCTTCTTCTACTTCTTCTGATTCACACTCCAGACTTCACCTTCTCCTTCTCCTTCTTCTGCTTCTTCTGATTCACCCTCCAGACTTCACCTTCTCCTTCTCATTCGTCTACTTCTTCTGATTCACCCTCCAGACTACACCTTCTCCTTCTCCTTCTTCTACTTCTTCTGATTCACACTCCTGACTTCACCTTCTCCTTCTCCTTCTTCTGCTTCTTCTGCTTCACCCTCCAGACTTCACCTTCTCCTTCTCCTTCTTCTGCTTCTTCTGCTTCACCCTCCAGACTTCACCTTCTCCTTCTCCTTCTTCTGCTTCTTCTGCTTCACCCTCCTGACTTCACCTTCTCCTTCTCCTTCTTCTACTTCTTCTGATTCACCCTCCAGACTTCACCTTCTCCTTCTCCTTCTTCTGCTTCTTCTGCTTCACCCTCCAGACTTCACCTTCTCCTTCTCCTTCTTCTGCTTCTTCTGCTTCGCCCTCCAGACTTCACCTTCTCCTTCTCCTTCTTCTGATTCTTCTGCTTCACCCTCCAGACCTCACCTTCTCCTTCTCCTTCTTCTGCTTCTTCTGCTTCACACTCCTGACTTCACCTTCTCCTTCTCCTTCTTCTACTTCTTCTGATTCACCCTCCAGACTTCACCTTCTCCTTCTCCTTCTTCTGCTTCTTCTGCTTCACCCTCCAGACTTCACCTTCTCCTTCTCCTTCTTCTGCTTCTTCTGCTGCGCCCGCCAGACTTCACCTTCTCCTTCTCCTTCTTCTGCTTCTTCTGCTTCACCCTCCTGACTTCACCTTCTCCTTCTCCTTCTTCTACTTCTTCTGCTTCACCCCCTGACTTCACCTTCTCCTTCTCCTTCTTCTGCTTCTTCAGATTCACCCTCCTAACTTCACCTTCTCCTTCTCCTTCTTCTGCTTCTTCTGATTCACCCTCCTGACTTCACCTTCTCCTTCTCCTTCTTCTGCTTCTTCTGATTTACCCTCCAGACTTCACCTTCTCCTTCTCCTTCTTCTGCTTCTTCTGATTCACCCTCCAGACTTCACCTTCTCCTTCTCCTTCTTCTGCTTCTTCTGATTCACCCTCCAGACCTCATCTTCTCCTTCTCCTTCTTCTACTTCTTCTGATTCTCCCTCCAGACTTCACCTTCTCCTTCTCCTTCTTCTACTTCTTCTGATTCACCCTCCAGACTTCACCTTCTCCTTCTCCTTCTTCTACTTCTTCTGATTCACCCTCCAGACTTCACCTTCTCCTTCTCCTTCTTCTACTTCTTCTGATTCACCCTCCAGTCTTCACCTTCTCCTTCTCCTTCTTCTGCTTCTTCTGCTTCACCCTCCAGACTTCACCTTCTCCTTCTCCTTCTTCTGCTTCTTCTGATTCACCCTCCAGACTTCACCTTCTCCTTCTCCTTCTTCTGCTTCTTCTGATTCACCCTCCAGACCTCACCTTCTCCTTCTCCTTCTTCTACTTCTTCTAATTCACCCTCCAGACTTCACCTTCTCCTTCTGCTTCTTCTACTTCTTCTGATACACCCTCCAGTCTTCACCTTCTCCTTCTCCTTCTTCTGCTTCTTCTGATTCACCCTCCAGACTTCATCTTCTCCTTCCCCTTCTTCTGTTTCTTCTGATTCACCCTCCTGACTTCACCTTCTCCTTCTCCTTCTTCTGCTTCTTCTGATTCACCCTCCAAACTTCACCTTCTCCTTCTCCTTCTACTTCTTCTGATTCACCCTCCAGACTTCACCTTCTCCTTCTACGTCTTCTGCTTCTTCTGATTCACCCTCCAGACTTCACCTTCTCCTTCTCCTTCTTCTGCTTCTTCTGATTCACCCTCCAGACTTCACCTTCTCCTTCTCCTTCTACTGCTTCTTCTGATTCACCCTCCAGACTTCACCTTCTCCTTCTCCTTCTTCTGCTTCTTCTGATTCACCCTCCAGCCTTCACCTTCTCCTTCTCCTTCTTCTACTTCTTCTGATTCACACTCCAGACTTCACCTTCTCCTTCTCCTTCTTCTGCTTCTTCTGATTCACCCTCCAGACTTCACCTTCTCCTTCTCATTCGTCTACTTCTTCTGATTCACCCTCCAGACTACACCTTCTCCTTCTCCTTCTTCTACTTCTTCTGATTCACACTCCTGACTTCACCTTCTCCTTCTCCTTCTTCTGCTTCTTCTGCTTCACCCTCCAGACTTCACCTTCTCCTTCTCCTTCTTCTGCTTCTTCTGCTTCACCCTCCAGACTTCACCTTCTCCTTCTCCTTCTTCTGCTTCTTCTGCTTCACCCTCCTGACTTCACCTTCTCCTTCTCCTTCTTCTACTTCTTCTGATTCACCCTCCAGACTTCACCTTCTCCTTCTCCTTCTTCTGCTTCTTCGGCTTCACCCTCCAGACTTCACCTTCTCCTTCTCCTTCTTCTGCTTCTTCTGCTTCGCCCTCCAGACTTCACCTTCTCCTTCTCCTTCTTCTGATTCTTCTGCTTCACCCTCCAGACCTCACCTTCTCCTTCTCCTTCTTCTGCTTCTTCTGCTTCACACTCCTGACTTCACCTTCTCCTTCTCCTTCTTCTACTTCTTCTGATTCACCCTCCAGACTTCACCTTCTCCTTCTCCTTCTTCTGCTTCTTCTGCTTCACCCTCCAGACTTCACCTTCTCCTTCTCCTTCTTCTGCTTCTTCTGCTGCGCCCGCCAGACTTCACCTTCTCCTTCTCCTTCTTCTGCTTCTTCTGCTTCACCCTCCTGACTTCACCTTCTCCTTCTCCTTCTTCTACTTCTTCTGCTTCACCCCCTGACTTCACCTTCTCCTTCTCCTTCTTCTGCTTCTTCAGATTCACCCTCCTAACTTCACCTTCTCCTTCTCCTTCTTCTGCTTCTTCTGATTCACCCTCCTGACTTCACCTTCTCCTTCTCCTTCTTCTGCTTCTTCTGATTTACCCTCCAGACTTCACCTTCTCCTTCTCCTTCTTCTGCTTCTTCTGATTCACCCTCCAGACTTCACCTTCTCCTTCTCCTTCTTCTGCTTCTTCTGATTCACCCTCCAGACCTCATCTTCTCCTTCTCCTTCTTCTACTTCTTCTGATTCTCCCTCCAGACTTCACCTTCTCCTTCTCCTTCTTCTACTTCTTCTGATTCACCCTCCAGACTTCACCTTCTCCTTCTCCTTCTTCTACTTCTTCTGATTCACCCTCCAGACTTCACCTTCTCCTTCTCCTTCTTCTACTTCTTCTGATTCACCCTCCAGTCTTCACCTTCTCCTTCTCCTTCTTCTGCTTCTTCTGCTTCACCCTCCAGACTTCACCTTCTCCTTCTCTTTCTTCTGCTTCTTCTGATTCACCCTCCAGACTTCACCTTCTCCTTCTCCTTCTTCTGATTCTTCTGATTCACCCTCCAGCCTTCACCTTCTCCTTCTCCTTCTTCTACTTCTTCTGATTCACACTCCAGACTTCACCTTCTCCTTCTCCTTCTTCTGCTTCTTCTGATTCACCCTCCAGACTTCACCTTCTCCTTCTCATTCGTCTACTTCTTCTGATTCACCCTCCAGACTACACCTTCTCCTTCTCCTTCTTCTACTTCTTCTGATTCACACTCCTGACTTCACCTTCTCCTTCTCCTTCTTCTGCTTCTTCTGCTTCACCCTCCAGACTTCACCTTCTCCTTCTCCTTCTTCTGCTTCTTCTGCTTCACCCTCCAGACTTCACCTTCTCCTTCTCCTTCTTCTGCTTCTTCTGCTTCACCCTCCTGACTTCACCTTCTCCTTCTCCTTCTTCTACTTCTTCTGATTCACCCTCCAGACTTCACCTTCTCCTTCTCCTTCTTCTGCTTCTTCGGCTTCACCCTCCAGACTTCACCTTCTCCTTCTCCTTCTTCTGCTTCTTCTGCTTCGCCCTCCAGACTTCACCTTCTCCTTCTCCTTCTTCTGATTCTTCTGCTTCACCCTCCAGACCTCACCTTCTCCTTCTCCTTCTTCTGCTTCTTCTGCTTCACACTCCTGACTTCACCTTCTCCTTCTCCTTCTTCTACTTCTTCTGATTCACCCTCCAGACTTCACCTTCTCCTTCTCCTTCTTCTGCTTCTTCTGCTTCACCCTCCAGACTTCACCTTCTCCTTCTCCTTCTTCTGCTTCTTCTGCTGCGCCCGCCAGACTTCACCTTCTCCTTCTCCTTCTTCTGCTTCTTCTGCTTCACCCTCCTGACTTCACCTTCTCCTTCTCCTTCTTCTACTTCTTCTGCTTCACCCCCTGACTTCACCTTCTCCTTCTCCTTCTTCTGCTTCTTCAGATTCACCCTCCTAACTTCACCTTCTCCTTCTCCTTCTTCTGCTTCTTCTGATTCACCCTCCTGACTTCACCTTCTCCTTCTCCTTCTTCTGCTTCTTCTGATTTACCCTCCAGACTTCACCTTCTCCTTCTCCTTCTTCTGCTTCTTCTGATTCACCCTCCAGACTTCACCTTCTCCTTCTCCTTCTTCTGCTTCTTCTGATTCACCCTCCAGACCTCATCTTCTCCTTCTCCTTCTTCTACTTCTTCTGATTCTCCCTCCAGACTTCACCTTCTCCTTCTCCTTCTTCTACTTCTTCTGATTCACCCTCCAGACTTCACCTTCTCCTTCTCCTTCTTCTACTTCTTCTGATTCACCCTCCAGACTTCACCTTCTCCTTCTCCTTCTTCTACTTCTTCTGATTCACCCTCCAGTCTTCACCTTCTCCTTCTCCTTCTTCTGCTTCTTCTGCTTCACCCTCCAGACTTCACCTTCTCCTTCTCTTTCTTCTGCTTCTTCTGATTCACCCTCCAGACTTCACCTTCTCCTTCTCCTTCTTCTGATTCTTCTGATTCACCCTCCAGACTTCACCTTCTCCTTCTCCTTCTTGTGCTTCTTCTGATTCACCCTCCTGACTTCACCTACTCCTTCTCCTTCTTCTACTTCTTCAGATTCACACTCCTGACTTCACCTTCTCCTTCTCCTTCTTCTACTTCTTCTGATTCACCCTCCAGACTTCACCTTCTCCTTCTCCTTCTTCTACTTCTTCTGATTCATCCTCCAGACTTCACCTTCTCCTTCTCCTTCTTCTGCTTCTTCTGATTCACCCTCCAGACTTCACCTTCTCCTTCTCCTTATTCTGCTTCTTCTGATTCACCCTCCAGACTTCACCTTCTCCTTCTCCTTCTTCTGCTTCTTCTGATTCACCCTCCAGACTTCACCTTCTCCTTCTCCTTCTTCTGCTTCTTCTGATTCACCCTCCAAACTTCACCTTCTCCTTCTCCTTCTTCTACTTCTTCTGATTCACCCTCCAGACGTAATCTTCTCCTTCTCCTTCTTCTGCTTCTTCTGATTCACCCTCCGGACTTCACCTTCTCCTTCTCCTTCTTCTGCTTCTTCTGATTCACCCTCCAGACTTCACCTTCTCCTTCTCCTTCTTCTACTTCTTCTGATTCACCCTCCAGACTTCACCTTCTCCTTCTCCTTCTTCTACTTCTTCTGATTCAACCTCCAGAATTCACGTTCTCCTTCTCCTTCTTCTGCTTCTTCTGATTCACCCTCCAGACTTCACCTTCTCCTTCTCCTTCTTCTGCTTCTTCTGATTCACCCTCCAGACTTCACCTTCTCCTTCTCCTTCTTCTGCTTCTTCTGATTCACCCTTCAGACTTCACCTTCTCCTTCTCCTTCTTCTGCTTCTTCTGAGTCACCCTCCAGACCTCACCTTCTCCTTCTCCTTCTTCTAATTCTTCTGATTCACCCTCCAGACTTCATCTTCTCCTTCTCCTTCTTCTGTTTCTTCTGATTCACCCTCCAGACTTCACCTTCTCCTTCTCCTTCTTCTGCTACTTCTGATTCACCCTCCAGACTTCGCCTTCTCCTTCTCCTTCTTCTACTTCTTCTGATTCACCCTCCAGACTTCACCTTCTCCTTCTCCTTCTTCTACTTCTTCTGATTCACCCTCCAGTCTTCACCATCTCCTTCTCCTTCTTCTGCTTCTTCTGATTCACCCTCCAGACTTCACCTTCCGCTTCTCCTTCTTCTGCTTCTTCTGATTCACCCTCCTGGCTTCACCTTCTCCTTCTCCTTCTTCTGCTTCTTCTGATTCACCCTCCAGACTTCACCTTCTCCTTCTCCTTCTTCTACTTCTTCTGATTCACCCTCCAGACATCACCTTCTCCTTCTACTTCTTCTGCTTCTTCTGATTCACCCTCCAGACTTCACCTTCTCCTTCTCCTTCTTCTGCTTCTTCTGATTCACCCTCCAGAATTCTCCTTCTCCTTCTCCTTCTTCTGCTTCTTCTGATTCACCCTCCAGACTTCACCTTCTCCTTCTCCATCTTCGACTTCTTCTGATTCACCCTCCAGACTTCACCTTCTCCTTCTCCTTCTTCTACTTCTTCTTATTCACCCTCCAGACTTCACCTTCTCCTTCTCCTTCTTCTGCCTCTTCTGATTCACCCTCCAGACTTCACCTTCTCCTTCTCCTTCTTCTACTTCTTCTGATTCACCCTCCAGACATCACCTTCTCCTTCTACTTCTTCTGCTTCTTCTGATTCACCCTCCAGACTTCACCTTCTCCTTCTCCTTCTTCTGCTTCTTCTGATTCACCCTCCAGAATTCACCTTCTCCTTCTCCTTCTTCTGCTTCTTCTGATTCACCCTCCAGACTTCACCTTCTCCTTCTCCTTCTTCGACTTCTTCTGATTCACCCTCCAGACTTCACCTTCTCCTTCTCCTTCTTCTACTTCTTCTGATTCACCCTCCAGACTTCACCTTCTCCTTCTCCTTCTTCTGCTTCTTCTGATTCACCCTCCAGACCTCACCTTCTCCTTCTCCTTCTTCTAATTCTTCTGATTCACCCTCCAGACTTCATCTTCTCCTTCCCCTTCTTCTGCTTCGTCTGATTCACCCTCCAGACTTCACCATCTCCTTCTCCTTCTTCTGCTTCTTCTGATTCACCCTCCAGAATTCGCCTTCTCCTTCTCCTTCTTCTACTTCTTCTGATTCACCCTCCAGACTTCACCTTCTCCTTCTCCTTCTTCTACTTCTTCTGAATCACCCTCCAGTCTTCACCGTCTCCTTCTCCTTCTTCTGCTTCTTCTGATTCACCCTCCAGACTTCACCTTCTCCTTCTCCTTCTTCTGCTTCTTCTGATTCACCCTCCTGACTTCACCTTCTCCTTCTTCTTCTTCTGCTTCTTCTGATTCACCCTCCAGACTTCACCTTCTCCTTCTCCTTCTTCTACATCTTCTGATTCACCCTCCAGACTTCACCTTCTCCTTCTACTTCTTCTGCTTCTTCTGATTCACCCTCCAGACTTCACCTTCTCCTTCTCCTTCTTCTGCTTCTTCTGATTCACCCTCCAGACTTCACCTTCTCCTTCTCCTTCTTCTGCTTCTTCTGATTCACCCTCCAGACTTCACCTTCTCCTTCTGCTTGTTCTGCTTCTTCTGATTCACCCTCCAGACTTCACCTTCTCCTTCTCCTTCGTCTGCTTCTTCTGATTCACCCTCCAGACCTCACCTTCTCCTTCTCCTTCTTCTACTTCTTCTGATTCACCCTCCTGACTTCACCTTCTCCTTCTCCTTTTTCTACTTCTTCTGATTCTCCCTCCAGACTTCACCTTCTCCTTCTCCTTCTTCTACTTCTTCTGATACACCCTCCAGACTTCACCTTCTCCTTCTCCTTCTTCTACTTCTTCTGATTCACCCTCCAGACTTCACCTTCTCCTTCTCCTTCTTATACTTCTTCTGATTCACCCTCCAGTCTTCACCTTCTCCTTCTCCTTCTTCTGCTTCTTCTGCTTCACCCTCCAGACTTCACCTTCTCCTTCTCTTTCTTCTGCTTCTTCTGATTCACCCTCCAGACTTCACCTTCTCCTTCTCCTTCTTCTGATTCTTCTGATTCACCCTCCAGACTTCACCCTCTCCTTCTCCTTCTTGTGCTTCTTCTGATTCACCCTCCTGACTTCATCTTCTCCTTCTCCTTCTTCTACTTCTTCTGATTCACCCTCCTGACTTCACCTTCTCCTTCTCCTTCTTCTACTTCTTCTGATTCATCCTCCAGACTTCACCTTCTCCTTCTCCTTCTTCTGCTTCTTCTGATTCACCCTCCAGACTTCACCTTCTCCTTCTCCTTATTCTGCTTCTTCTGATTCACCCTCTAGACTTCACCTTCTCCTTCTCCTTCTTCTGCTTCTTCTGATTCACACTCCAGACTTCACCTTCTCCTTCTCCTTCTTCTACTTCTTCTGATTCACCCTCCAGACTTCACCTTCTCCTTCTCTTTCTTCTGCTTCTTCTGATTCACCCTCCAGACTTCACCTTCTCCTTCTCCTTCTTCTGATTCTTCTGATTCACCCTCCAGACTTCACCTTCTCCTTCTCCTTCTTCTGCTTCTTCTGATTCACCCTCCTGACTTCACCTTCTCCTTCTCCTTCTTCTACTTCTTCTGATTCACCCTCCTGACTTCACCTTCTCCTTCTCCTTCTTCTACTTCTTCTGCTTCACCCTCCAGACTTCACCTTCTCCTTCTCCTTATTCTACTTCTTCTGATTCACCCTCCAGACTTGACCTTCTCCTTCTCCTTCTTCTACTTCTTCTGATTCACCCTCCAGACTTCACCTTCTCCTTCTCCTTCTTCTGCTTCTTCTGCTTCACCGTCCTGACTTCACCTTCTCCTTCTCCTTCTTCTACTTCTTCTGCTTCATCCCCCTGACATCACCTGCTCCTTCTCCTTCTTCTGCTTCTTCTGATTCACCCTCCTAACTTCACCTTCTCCTTCTCCTTCTTCTGCTTCTTCTGATTCACCCTCCTGACTTCACCTTCTCCTTCTCCTTCTTCTGCTTCTTCTGATTCACCCTCCAGACTTCACCTTCTCCTTCTCTTTCTTCTGCTTCTTCTGATTCACCCTCCAGACTTCACCTTCTCCTTCTCCTTCTTCTGATTCTTCTGATTCACCCTCCAGACTTCACCTTCTCCTTCTCCTTCTTCTGCTTCTTCTGATTCACCCTCCTGACTTCACCTTCTCCTTCTCCTTCTTCTACTTCTTCTGATTCACCCTCCTGACTTCACCTTCTCATTCTCCTTCTTCTACTTCTTCTGCTTCACCCTCCAGACTTCACCTTCTCCTTCTCCTTATTCTACTTCTTCTGAATCACCCTCCAGACTTCACCTTCTCCTTCTCCTTCTTTTGCTTCTTCTGCTTCACACTCCAGACTTCACCTTCTCCTTCTCCTTCTTCTGCTTCTTCTGATTCACCCTCCTTACCTCACCTTCTCCTTCTCCTTCTTCTGCTTCTTCTGATTCACCCTCCTGACTTCACCTTCTCCTTCTCCTTATTCTGCTTCTTCTGTTTCACCCTCCAGACTTCACCTTCTTCTTCTCCTTCTTCTGCTTCTTCTGATTCACCCTCCAGACTTCACCTTCTCCTTCTCCTTCTTCTGCTTCTTCTGATTCACCCTCCAGACTTCACCTTCTCCTTCTCCTTCTTCTACTTCTTCTGATTCACCCTCCAGACTTCACCTTCTCCTTCTCCTTCTTCTGCTTCTTCTGGTTCACCCTCCAGACTTCACCTTCTCTTCTCCTACTTCTGCTTCTTCTGATTCACACTCCAGACTTCACCTTCTCCTTCTCCTTATTCTGCTTCTTCTGATTCACCCTCTAGACTTCACCATCTCCTTCTCCTTCTTCTGCTTCTTCTGATTCACACTCCAGACTTCACCTTCTCCTTCTCCTTCTTCTACTTCTTCTGATTCACCCTCCAGACTTCACCTTCTCCTTCTCTTTCTTCTGCTTCTTCTGATTCACCCTCCAGACTTCACCTTCTCCTTCTCCTTCTTCTGATTCTTCTGATTCACCCTCCAGACTTCACCTTCTCCTTCTCCTTCTTCTGCTTCTTCTGATTCACCCACCTGACTTCACCTTCTCCTTCTCCTTCTTCTACTTCTTCTGATTCACCCTCCTGACTTCACCTTCTCCTTCTCCTTCTTCTACTTCTTCTGCTTCACCCTCCAGACTTCACCTTCTCCTTCTCCTTATTCTACTTCTTCTGATTCACCCTCCAGACTTGACCTTCTCCTTCTCCTTCTTCTACTTCTTCTGATTCACCCTCCAGACTTCACCTTCTCCTTCTCCTGCTTCTGCTTCTTCTGCTTCACCGTCCTGACTTCACCTTCTCCTTCTCCTTCTTCTACTTCTTCTGCTTCATCCCCCTGACATCATCTGCTCCTTCTCCTTCTTCTGCTTCTTCTGATTCACCCTCCTAACTTCACCTTCTCCTTCTCCTTCTTCTGCTTCTTCTGATTCACCCTCCTGACTTCACCTTCTCCTTCTCCTTCTTCTGCTTCTTCTGATTCACCCTCCAGACTTCACCTTCTCCTTCTCTTTCTTCTGCTTCTTCTGATTCACCCTCCAGACTTCACCTTCTCCTTCTCCTTCTTCTGATTCTTCTGATTCACCCTCCAGACTTCACCTTCTCCTTCTCCTTCTTCTGCTTCTTCTGATTCACCCTCCTGACTTCACCTTCTCCTTCTCCTTCTTCTACTTCTTCTGATTCACCCTCCTGACTTCACCTTCTCCTTCTCCTTCTTCTACTTCTTCTGCTTCACCCTCCAGACTTCACCTTCTCCTTCTCCTTATTCTACTTCTTCTGATTCACCCTCCAGACTTCACCTTCTCCTTCTCCTTCTTTTGCTTCTTCTGCTTCACACTCCAGACTTCACCTTCTCCTTCTCCTTCTTCTGCTTCTTCTGATTCACCCTCCTTACTTCACCTTCTCCTTCTCCTTCTTCTGCTTCTTCTGATTCACCCTCCTGACTTCACCTTCTCCTTCTCCTTATTCTGCTTCTTCTGTTTCACCCTCCAGACTTCACCTTCTCCTTCTCCTTCTTCTGCTTCTTCTGATTCACCCTCCAGACTTCACCTTCTCCTTCTCCTTCTTCTGCTTCTTCTGATTCACCCTCCAGACTTCACCTTCTCCTTCTCCTTTTTCTACTTCTTCTGATTCACCCTCCAGACTTCACCTTCTCCTTCTCCTTCTTCTGCTTCTTCTGGTTCACCCTCCAGACTTCACCTTCTCCTTCTCCTTCGTCTACTTCATCTGATTCACCCTCCAGACTACACCTTCTCCTTCTCCTTCTTCTACTTCTTCTGATTCACCCTCCAGACTTCACCTTCTCCTTCTCCTTCTTCTGTTTCTTCTGATTCACCCTCCAGACTTCACCTTCTCCTTCTCCTTCTTCTACTTCTTCTGATTCACCCTCCAGACTTCACCTTCTCCTTCTCCTTCTTCTACTTCTTCTGCTTCTCCCTCCAGACTTCACCTTCTCCTTCTCCTTCTTCTGCTTCTTCTGATTCACCCTCCAGACTTCACCTTCTCCTTCTCTTTCTTCTGCTTCTTCTGATTCACCCTCCAGACTTCACCTCCTCCTTCTCCTTCTTCTGATTCTTCTGATTCACCCTCCAGACTTCACCTTCTCCTTCTCCTTCTTCTGCTTCTTCTGATTCACCCTCCTGACTTCACCTTCTCCTTCTCCTTCTTCTACTTCTTCTGATTCACCCTCCTGACTTCACCTTCTCCTTCTCCTTCTTCTACTTCTTCTGCTTCACCCTCCAGACTTCACCTTCTCCTTCTCCTTCTTCTACTTCTTCTGATTCACCCTCCAGACTTCACCTTCTCCTACTCCTTCTTTTGCTTCTTCTGCTTCACACTCCAGACTTCACCTTCTCCTTCTCCTTCTTCTGCTTCTTCTGATTCACCCTCCTTACATCACCTTCTCCTTCTCCTTCTTCTGCTTCTTCTGATTCACCCTCCTGACTTCACCTTCTCCTTCTCCTTATTCTGCTTCTTCTGTTTCACCCTCCAGACTTCACCTTCTCCTTCTCCTTCTTCTGCTTCTTCTGATTCACCCTCCAGACTTCACCTTCTCCTTCTCCTTCTTCTGCTTCTTCTGATTCACCCTCCAGACTTCACCTTCTCCTTCTCCTTCTTCTACTTCTTCTGATTCACCCTCCAGACTTCACCTTCTCCTTCTCCTTCTTCTACTTCTTCTGCTTCTCCCTCCAGACTTCACCTTCTCCTTCTCCTTCTTCTGATTCACCCTCCAGACTTCACCTTCTCCTTCTCCTTCTTCTGATTCTTCTGATTCACCCTCCAGACTTCCCCTTCTCCTTCTCCTTCTTCTGCTTCTTATGATTCACCCTCCAGACTTCACCTTCTCCTTCTCCTTCTTCTGATTCTTCTGATTCACCCTCCAGACTTCACCTTCTCCTTCTCCTTCTTCTACTTCTTCTGATTCACCCTTCAGACTTCACCTTCTCCTTCTCCTTTTTCTGCTTCTTCTGATTCACCCTCCAGACTTCACCTTCTCCTTCTCCTTATTCTGCTTCTTCTGATTCACCCTCCAGACTTCACCTTCTCCTTCTCCTTCTTCTGCTTCTTCTGATTCACCCTCCAGACTTCACCTTCTCCTTCTCCTTCTTCTGCTTCTTCTGATTCACCCTCCAGACTTCACCTTCTCCTTCTCCTTCGTCTACTTCTTCTGATTCACCCTCCAGACTACACCTTCTCCTTCTCCTTCTTCTACTTCTTCTGATTCACCCTCCAGACTTCACCTTCTCCTTCTCCTTCTTCTGTTTCTTCTGATTCACCGTCCAGACTTCACCTTCTCCTTTTCCTTCTTCTCCTACTTCTGATTCACCCTCCAGACTTCACCTTCTCCTTCTCCTTCTTCTACTTCTTCTGATTCACCCTCCAGACTTCATCTTCTCCTTCTCCTTCTTCTGCTTCTTCTGATTCACCCTCCAGACTTCACCTTCTCCTTCTCCTTCTTCTGCTTCTTCTGATTCACCCTCCAGACTTCACCTTCTCCTTCTCCTTCTTCTACTTCTTCTGATTCACCCTCCAGACTTCACCTTCTCCTTCTCCTTCTTCTACTTCTTCTGATTCACCCTCCAGTCTTCACCTTCTCCTTCTCCTTCTTCTGTTTCTTCTGCTTCACCCTCCAGACTTCACCTTCTCCTTCTCTTTCTTCTGCTTCTTCTGATTCACCCTCCAGACTTCACCTTCTACTTCTCCTTCTTCTGATTCTTCTGATTCACCCTCCAGACTTCACCTTCTCCTTCTCCTTCTTCTGCTTCTTCTGATTCACCCTCCTGACTTCACCTTCTCCTACTTCTTCTTCTACTGCTTCTGATACACCCTCCTGACTTCACCTTCTCCTTTTCCTTCTTCTACTTCTTCTGCTTCACCCTCCAGACTTCACCTTCTCCTTCTCCTTATTCTGCTTCTTCTGTTTCACCCTCCAGACTTCACCTTCTCCTTCTCCTTCCTCTGCTTCTTCTGATTCACCCTCCAGACTTCACCTTCTCCTTCTCCTTCTTCTGATTCTTCTGATTCACCCTCCAGACTTCACCTTCTCCTTCTCCTTCTTCTGCTTCTTCTGATTCACCCTCCTGACTTCATCTTCTCCTTCTCCTTCTTCTACTTCTTCTGATTCACCCTCGTGACTTCACCTTCTCCTTCTCCTTCTTCTACTTCTTCTGCTTCACCCTCCAGACTTCACCTTCTCCTTCTCCTTATTCTACTTCTTCTGATTCACCCTCCAGACTTGACCTTCTCCTTCTCCTTCTTCTACTTCTTCTGATTCACCCTCCAGACTTCACCTTCTCCTTCTCCTGCTTCTGCTTCTTCTGCTTCACCGTCCTGACTTCACCTTCTCCTTCTCCTTCTTCTACTTCTTCTGCTTCATCCCCCTGACATCATCTGCTCCTTCTCCTTCTTCTGCTTCTTCTGATTCACCCTCCTAACTTCACCTTCTCCTTCTCCTTCTTCTGCTTCTTCTGATTCACCCTCCTGACTTCACCTTCTCCTTCTCCTTCTTCTGCTTCTTCTGATTCACCCTCCAGACTTCACCTTCTCCTTCTCTTTCTTCTGCTTCTTCTGATTCACCCTCCAGACTTCACCTTCTCCTTCTCCTTCTTCTGATTCTTCTGATTCACCCTCCAGACTTCACCTTCTCCTTCTCCTTCTTCTGCTTCTTCTGATTCACCCTCCTGACTTCACCTTCTCCTTCTCCTTCTTCTACTTCTTCTGATTCACCCTCCTGACTTCACCTTCTCCTTCTCCTTCTTCTACTTCTTCTGCTTCACCCTCCAGACTTCACCTTCTCCTTCTCCTTATTCTACTTCTTCTGATTCACCCTCCAGACTTCACCTTCTCCTTCTCCTTCTTTTGCTTCTTCTGCTTCACACTCCAGACTTCACCTTCTCCTTCTCCTTCTTCTGCTTCTTCTGATTCACCCTCCTTACTTCACCTTCTCCTTCTCCTTCTTCTGCTTCTTCTGATTCACCCTCCTGACTTCACCTTCTCCTTCTCCTTATTCTGCTTCTTCTGTTTCACCCTCCAGACTTCACCTTCTCCTTCTCCTTCTTCTGCTTCTTCTGATTCACCCTCCAGACTTCACCTTCTCCTTCTCCTTCTTCTGCTTCTTCTGATTCACCCTCCAGACTTCACCTTCTCCTTCTCCTTTTTCTACTTCTTCTGATTCACCCTCCAGACTTCACCTTCTCCTTCTCCTTCTTCTGCTTCTTCTGGTTCACCCTCCAGACTTCACCTTCTCCTTCTCCTTCGTCTACTTCATCTGATTCACCCTCCAGACTACACCTTCTCCTTCTCCTTCTTCTACTTCTTCTGATTCACCCTCCAGACTTCACCTTCTCCTTCTCCTTCTTCTGTTTCTTCTGATTCACCCTCCAGACTTCACCTTCTCCTTCTCCTTCTTCTACTTCTTCTGATTCACCCTCCAGACTTCACCTTCTCCTTCTCCTTCTTCTACTTCTTCTGCTTCTCCCTCCAGACTTCACCTTCTCCTTCTCCTTCTTCTGCTTCTTCTGATTCACCCTCCAGACTTCACCTTCTCCTTCTCTTTCTTCTGCTTCTTCTGATTCACCCTCCAGACTTCACCTCCTCCTTCTCCTTCTTCTGATTCTTCTGATTCACCCTCCAGACTTCACCTTCTCCTTCTCCTTCTTCTGCTTCTTCTGATTCACCCTCCTGACTTCACCTTCTCCTTCTCCTTCTTCTACTTCTTCTGATTCACCCTCCTGACTTCACCTTCTCCTTCTCCTTCTTCTACTTCTTCTGCTTCACCCTCCAGACTTCACCTTCTCCTTCTCCTTCTTCTACTTCTTCTGATTCACCCTCCAGACTTCACCTTCTCCTACTCCTTCTTTTGCTTCTTCTGCTTCACACTCCAGACTTCACCTTCTCCTTCTCCTTCTTCTGCTTCTTCTGATTCACCCTCCTTACATCACCTTCTCCTTCTCCTTCTTCTGCTTCTTCTGATTCACCCTCCTGACTTCACCTTCTCCTTCTCCTTATTCTGCTTCTTCTGTTTCACCCTCCAGACTTCACCTTCTCCTTCTCCTTCTTCTGCTTCTTCTGATTCACCCTCCAGACTTCACCTTCTCCTTCTCCTTCTTCTGCTTCTTCTGATTCACCCTCCAGACTTCACCTTCTCCTTCTCCTTCTTCTACTTCTTCTGATTCACCCTCCAGACTTCACCTTCTCCTTCTCCTTCTTCTACTTCTTCTGCTTCTCCCTCCAGACTTCACCTTCTCCTTCTCCTTCTTCTGATTCACCCTCCAGACTTCACCTTCTCCTTCTCCTTCTTCTGATTCTTCTGATTCACCCTCCAGACTTCCCCTTCTCCTTCTCCTTCTTCTGCTTCTTATGATTCACCCTCCAGACTTCACCTTCTCCTTCTCCTTCTTCTGATTCTTCTGATTCACCCTCCAGACTTCACCTTCTCCTTCTCCTTCTTCTACTTCTTCTGATTCACCCTTCAGACTTCACCTTCTCCTTCTCCTTTTTCTGCTTCTTCTGATTCACCCTCCAGACTTCACCTTCTCCTTCTCCTTATTCTGCTTCTTCTGATTCACCCTCCAGACTTCACCTTCTCCTTCTCCTTCTTCTGCTTCTTCTGATTCACCCTCCAGACTTCACCTTCTCCTTCTCCTTCTTCTGCTTCTTCTGATTCACCCTCCAGACTTCACCTTCTCCTTCTCCTTCGTCTACTTCTTCTGATTCACCCTCCAGACTACACCTTCTCCTTCTCCTTCTTCTACTTCTTCTGATTCACCCTCCAGACTTCACCTTCTCCTTCTCCTTCTTCTGTTTCTTCTGATTCACCGTCCAGACTTCACCTTCTCCTTTTCCTTCTTCTCCTACTTCTGATTCACCCTCCAGACTTCACCTTCTCCTTCTCCTTCTTCTACTTCTTCTGATTCACCCTCCAGACTTCATCTTCTCCTTCTCCTTCTTCTGCTTCTTCTGATTCACCCTCCAGACTTCACCTTCTCCTTCTCCTTCTTCTGCTTCTTCTGATTCACCCTCCAGACTTCACCTTCTCCTTCTCCTTCTTCTACTTCTTCTGATTCACCCTCCAGACTTCACCTTCTCCTTCTCCTTCTTCTACTTCTTCTGATTCACCCTCCAGTCTTCACCTTCTCCTTCTCCTTCTTCTGTTTCTTCTGCTTCACCCTCCAGACTTCACCTTCTCCTTCTCTTTCTTCTGCTTCTTCTGATTCACCCTCCAGACTTCACCTTCTACTTCTCCTTCTTCTGATTCTTCTGATTCACCCTCCAGACTTCACCTTCTCCTTCTCCTTCTTCTGCTTCTTCTGATTCACCCTCCTGACTTCACCTTCTCCTACTTCTTCTTCTACTGCTTCTGATACACCCTCCTGACTTCACCTTCTCCTTTTCCTTCTTCTACTTCTTCTGCTTCACCCTCCAGACTTCACCTTCTCCTTCTCCTTATTCTGCTTCTTCTGTTTCACCCTCCAGACTTCACCTTCTCCTTCTCCTTCCTCTGCTTCTTCTGATTCACCCTCCAGACTTCACCTTCTCCTTCTCCTTCTTCTGATTCTTCTGATTCACCCTCCAGACTTCACCTTCTCCTTCTCCTTCTTCTGCTTCTTCTGATTCACCCTCCTGACTTCATCTTCTCCTTCTCCTTCTTCTACTTCTTCTGATTCACCCTCGTGACTTCACCTTCTCCTTCTCCTTCTTCTGCTTCTTCTGATTCACACTCCAGACTTCACCTTCTCCTTCTCCTTCTTCTACTTCTTCTGATTCACCCTCCAGACTTCACCTTCTCCTTCTCCTTCTTCTGCTTCTTCTGATTCACCCTCCTGACTTCACCTTCTCCTTCTCCTTCTTCTACTTCTTCTGATTCACCCTCCTGACTTCACCTTCTCCTTCTCCTTCTTCTGCTTCACCCTCCAGACTTCACCTTCTCCTTCTCCTTATTCTACTTCTTCTGATTCACCCTCCAGACTTGACCTTCTCCTTCTCCTTCTTCTACTTCTTCTGATTCACCCTCCAGACTTCACCTTCTCCTTCTCCTTCTTCTGCTTCTTCTGCTTCACCGTCCTGACTTCACCTTCTCCTTCTCCTTCTTCTACTTCTTCTGCTTCATCCCCCTGACATCACCTGCTCCTTCTCCTTCTTCTGCTTCTTCTGATTCACCCTCCTAACTTCACCTTCTCCTTCTCCTTCTTCTGCTTCTTCTGATTCACCCTCCTGACTTCACCTTCTCCTTCTCCTTCTTCTGCTTCTTCTGATTCACCCTCCAGACTTCACCTTCTCCTTCTCCTTCTTCTGCTTCTTCTGATTCACCCTCCAGACTTCACCTTCTCCTTCTCCTTCTTCTGCTTCTTCTGATTCACCCTCCAGACCTCACCTTCTCCTTCTCCTTCTTCTACTTCTTCTGATTCACCCTCCAGACTTCATCTTCTCCTTCTCCTTCTTCTGCTTCTTCTGATTCACCCTCCAGACTTCACCTTCTCCTTCTCCTTCTTCTGCTTCTTCTGATTCACCCTCCAGACTTCACCTTCTCCTTCTCCTTCTTCTACTTCTTCTGATTCACCCTCCAGACTTCACCTTCTCCTTCTCCTTCTTCTACTTCTTCTGATTCACCCTCCAGTCTTCACCTTCTCCTTCTCCTTCTTCTGTTTCTTCTGCTTCACCCTCCAGACTTCACCTTCTCCTTCTCTTTCTTCTGCTTCTTCTGATTCACCCTCCAGACTTCACCTTCTCCTTCTCCTTCTTCTGATTCTTCTGATTCACACTCCAGACTTCACCTTCTCCTTCTCCTTCTTCTGCTTCTTCTGATTCACCCTCCTGACTTCACCTTCTCCTTCTCCTTCTTCTACTTCTTCTGATTCACCCTCCTGACTTCACCTTCTCCTTCTCCTTCTTCTACTTCTTCTGCTTCACCCTCCAGACTTCACCTTCTCCTTCTCCTTCTTCTACTTCTTCTGATTCACCCTTCAGACTTCACTTTCTCCTTCTCCTTTTTCTGCTTCTTCTGATTCACCCTCCAGACTTCACCTTCTCCTTCTCCTTATTCTGCTTCTTCTGATTCACCCTCCAGACTTCACCTTCTCCTTCTCCTTCTTCTGCTTCTTCTGATTCACCCTCCAGACTTCACCTTCTCCTTCTCCTTCTTCTGCTTCTTCTGATTCACCCTCCAGACTTCACCTTCTCCTTCTCCTTCTTCTGCTTTTTCTGATTCACCCTCCAGACTTCACCTTCTCCTTCTCCTTCTTCTACTTCTTCTGATTCACCCTCCAGACTTCACCTTCTCCTTCTCTTTCTTCTGCTTCTTCTGATTCACCCTCCAGACTTCACCTTCTCCTTCTCCTTCTTCTGATTCTTCTGATTCACCCTCCAGACTTCACCTTCTCCTTCTCCTTCTTCTGCTTCTTCTGATTCACCCTCCTGACTTCACCTTCTCCTTCTCCTTCTTCTACTTCTTCTGATTCACCCTCCTGACTTCACCTTCTCCTTCTCCTTCTTCTACTTCTTCTGCTTCACCCTGCAGACTTCACCTTCTCCTTCTCCTTCTTCTACTTCTTCTGATTCACCCTCCAGACTTCACCTTCTCCTTCTCCTTCTTTTGCTTCTTCTGCTTCACACTCCAGAATTCATCTTCTCCTTCTCCTTCTTCTGCTTCTTCTGATTCACCCTCCTTACTTCACCTTCTCCTTCTCCTTCTTCTGCTTCTTCTGATTCACCCTCCTGACTTCACCTTCTCCTTCTCCTTATTCTGCTTCTTCTGTTTCACCCTCCAGACTTCACCTTCTCCTTCTCCTTCTTCTGCTTCTTCTGATTCACCCTCCAGACTTCACCTTCTCCTTCTCCTTCTTCTGCTTCTTCTGATCCACCCTCCAGACTTCACCTTCTCCTTCTCCTTCTTCTACTTCTTCTGATTCACCCTCCAGACTTCACCTTCTCCTTCTCCTTCTTCTGCTTCTTCTGGTTCACCCTCCAGACTTCACCTTCTCCTTCTCCTTCGTCTACTTCTTCTGATTCACCCTCCAGACTACACCTTCTCCTTTTCCTTCTTCTACTTCTTCTGATTCACCCTCCAGACTTCACCTTCTCCTTCTCCTTCTTCTGTTTCTTCTGATTCACCCTCCAGACTTCACCTTCTCCTTCTCCTTCTTCTACTTCTTCTGATTCACCCTCCAGACTTCACCTTCTCCTTCTCCTTCTTCTACTTCTTCTGATTCACCCTCCAGACTTCACCTTCTCCTTCTCCTTCTTCTACTTCTTCTGCTTCTCCCTCCAGACTTCACCTTCTCCTTCTCCTTCTTCTGCTTCTTCTGATTCACCCTCCAGACTTCACCTTCTCCTTCTCTTTCGTCTGCTTCTTCTGATTCACCCTCCAGACTTCACCTTCTCCTTCTCCTTCTTCTACTTCTTCTGATTCACCCTCCAGACTTCACCTTCTCCTTCTCCTTCTTCTACTTCTTCTGCTTCTCCCTCCAGACTTCACCTTCTCCTTCTCCTTCTTCTGCTTCTTCTGATTCACCCTCCAGACTTCACCTTCTCCTTCTCCTTCTTCTGATTCTTCTGATTCACCCTCCAGACTTCAACTTCTCCTTCTCCTTCTTCTGCTTCTTATGATTCACCCTCCTGACTTCATCTTCTCCTTCTCCTTCTTCTACTTCTTCTGATTCACCCTCCTGACTTCACCTTCTCCTGCTCCTTCTTCTACTTCTTCTGCTTCACCCTCCAGACTTCACCTTCTCCTTCTCCTTCTTCTACTTCTTCTGATTCACCCTTCAGACTTCACCTTCTCCTTCTCCTTTTTCTGCTTCTTCTGATTCACCCTCCAGACTTCACCTTCTCCTTCTCCTTATTCTGCTTCTTCTGATTCACCCTCCAGACTTCACCTTCTCCTTCTCCTTCTTCTGCTTCTTCTGATTCACCCTCCAGACTTCACCTTCTCCTTCTCCTTCTTCTGCTTCTTCTGATTCACCCTCCAGACTTCACCTTCTCCTTCTCCTTCGTCTACTTCTTCTGATTCACCCTCCAGACTACACCTTCTCCTTCTCCTTCTTCTACTTCTTCTGATTCACCCTCCAGACTTCACCTTCTCCTTCTTCTGTTTCCTCTGATTCACCGTCCAGACTTCACCTTCTCCTTCTCCTTCTTCTACTGCTTCTGATTCACCCTCCAGACTTCACCTTCTCCTTCTCCTTCTTCTACTTCTTCTGATTCACCCTCCTGACTTCATCTTCTCCTTCTCCTTCTTCTGCTTCTTCTGATTCACCCTCCAGACTTCACCTTCTCCTTCTCCTTCTTCTGCTTCATCTGATTCACCCTCCAGACTTCACCTTATCCTTCTCCTTCTTCTACTTCTTCTGATTCACCCTCCAGACTTCACCTTCTCCTTCTCCTTCTTCTACTTCTTCTGATTCACCCTCCAGTCTTCACCTTCTCCTTCTCCTTCTTCTGTTTCTTCTGCTTCACCCTCCAGACTTCACCTTCTCCTTCTCTTTCTTCTGCTTCTTCTGATTCACCCTCCAGACTTCACCTTCTACTTCTCCTTCTTCTGATTCTTCTGATTCACCCTCCAGACTTCACCTTCTCCTTCTCCTTCTTCTGCTTCTTCTGATTCACCCTCCTGACTTCACCTTCTCCTACTTCTTCTTCTACTTCTTCTGATTCACCCTCCTGACTTCACCTTCTCCTTCTCCTTCTTCTACTTCTTCTGCTTCACCCTCCAGACTTCACCTTCTCCTTCTCCTTCTTCTACTTCTTCTGATTCACCCTCCAGACTTCATCTTCTCCTTCTCCTTCTTCTGCTTCTTCTGATTCACCCTCCAGACTTCACCTTCTCTTTCTCCTTATTCTGCTTCTTCTGATTCACCCTCCAGACTTCACCTTCTCCTTCTCCTTATTCTGCTTCTTCTGATTCACCCTCCAGACTTCACCTTCTGCTTCTCCTTCCTCTGCTTCTTCTGATTCACCATCCAGACTTCACCTTCTCCTTCTCCTTCTTCTGATTCTTCTGATTCACCCTCCAGACTTCACCTTCTCCTTCTCCTTCTTCTGCTTCTTCTGATTCACCCTCCTGACTTCACCTTCTCCTTCTCCTTCTTCTACTTCTTCTGATTCACCCTCCTGACTTCACCTTCTCCTTCTCCTTCTTCTACTTCTTCTGCTTCACCCTCCAGACTTCACCTTCTCCTTCTCCTTCTTCTACTTCTTCTGATTCACCCTCCAGACTTCACCTTCTCCTTCTCCTTCTTCTGCTTCTTCTGATTCACCCTCCAGACTTTACCTTCTCCTTCTCCTTATTCTGCTTCTTCTGATTCACCCTCTAGACTTCACCTTCTCCTTCTCCTTCTTCTGCTTCTTCCGATTCACACTCCAGACTTCACCTTCTCCTTCTCCTTCTTCTACTTCTTCTGATTCACCCTCCAGACTTCACCTTCTCCTTCTCTTTCTTCTGCTTCTTCTGATTCACCCTCCAGACTTCACCTTCTCCTTCTCCTTCTTCTGATTCTTCTGATTCACCCTCCAGACTTCACCTTCTCTTCTCCTTCTTCTGCTTCTTCTGATTCACCCTCCTGACTTCACCTTCTCCTTCTCCTTCTTCTACTTCTTCTGATTCACCCTCCTGACTTCACCTTCTCCTTCTCCTTCTTCTACTTCTTCTGCTTCACCCTCCAGACTTCACCTTCTCCTTCTCCTTATTCTACTTCTTCTGATTCACCCTCCAGACTTGACCTTCTCCTTCTCCTTCTTCTACTTCTTCTGATTCACCCTCCAGACTTCACCTTCTCCTTCTCCTTCTTCTGCTTCTTCTGCTTCACCGTCCTGACTTCACCTTCTCCTTCTCCTTCTTCTACTTCTTCTGCTTCATCTCCCTGACATCACCTGCTCCTTCTCCTTCTTCTGCTTCTTCTGATTCACCCTCCTAACTTCACCTTCTCCTTCTCCTTCTTCTGCTTCTTCTGATTCACCCTCCTGACTTCACCTTCTCCTTCTCCTTCTTCTGCTTCTTCTGATTCACCCTCCAGACTTCACCTTCTCCTTCTCCTTCTTCTGCATCTTCTGATTCACCCTCCAGACTTCACCTTCTCCTTCTCCTTCTTCTGCTTCTTCTGATTCACCCTCCAGACCTCACCTTCTCCTTCTCCTTCTTCTACTTCTTCTGATTCACCCTCCAGACTTCATCTTCTCCTTCTCCTTCTTCTGCTTCTTCTGATTCACCCTCCAGACTTCACCTTCTCCTTCTCCTTCTTCTGCTTCTTCTGATTCACCCTCCAGACTTCACCTTCTCCTTCTCCTTCTTCTACTTCTTCTGATTCACCCTACAGACTTCACCTTCTCCTTCTCCTTCTTCTACTTCTTCTGATTCACCCTCCAGTCTTCACCTTCTCCTTCTCCTTCTTCTGTTTCTTCTGCTTCACCCTCCAGACTTCACCTTATCCTTCTCTTTCTTCTGCTTCTTCTGATTCACCCTCCAGACTTCACCTTCTCCTTCTCCTTCTTCTGATTCTTCTGATTCACCCTCCAGACTTCACCTTCTCCTTCTCCTTCTTCTGCTTCTTCTGATTCACCCTCCTGACTTCACCTTCTCCTTCTCCTTCTTCTGCTTCTTCTGATTCACCCTCCTGACTTCACCTTCTCCTTCTCCTTTTCTACTTCTTCTGCTTCACCCTCCAGACTTCACCTTCTCCTTCTCCTTCTTCTACTTCTTCTGATTCACCCTTCAGACTTTACCTTCTGCTTCTCCTTTTTCTGCTTCTTCTGATTCACCCTCCAGACTTCACCTTCTCCTTCTCCTTATTCTGCTTCTTCTGATTCACCCTCCAGACTTCACCTTCTCCTTCTCCTTCTTCTGCTTCTTCTGATTCACCCTCCAGACTTCACCTTCTCCTTCTCCTTCTTCTGCTTCTTCTGATTCACCCTCCAGACTTCACCTTCTCCTTCTCCTTCTTCTGCTTTTTCTGATTCACCCTCCAGACTTCACCTTCTCCTTCTCCTTCTTCTACTTCTTCTGATTCACCCTCCAGACTTCACCTTCTCCTTCTCTTTCTTCTGCTTCTTCTGATTCACCCTCCAGACTTCACCTTCTCCTTCTCCTTCTTCTGATTCTTCTGATTCACCCTCCAGACTTCACCTTCTCCTTCTCCTTCTTCTGCTTCTTCTGATTCACCCTCCTGACTTCACCTTCTCCTTCTCCTTCTTCTACTTCTTCTGATTCACCCTCCTGACTTCACCTTCTCCTTCTCCTTCTTCTACTTCTTCTGCTTCCCCCTGCAGACTTCACCTTCTCCTTCTCCTTCTTCTACTTCTTCTGATTCACCCTCCAGACTTCACCTTCTCCTTCTCCTTCTTCTGCTTCTTCTGATTCACCCTCCTGACTTCACCTTCTCCTTCTCCTTCTTGTACTTCTTCTGATTCACCCTCCTGACTTCACCTTCTCCTTCTCCTTCTTCTACTTCTTCTGCTTCACCCTCCAGACTTCACCTTCTCCTTCTCCTTCTTCTACTTCTTCTGATTCACCCTCCAGACTTCATCTTCTCCTTCTCCTTCTTCTGCTTCTTCTGATTCACCCTCCAGACTTCACCTTCTCTTTCTCCTTATTCTGCTTCTTCTGATTCACCCTCCAGACTTCTCCTTCTCCTTCTCCTTATTCTGCTTCTTCTGATTCACCCTCCAGACTTCACCTTCTGCTTCTCCTTCCTCTGCTTCTTCTGATTCACCATCCAGACTTCACCTTCTCCTTCTCCTTCTTCTGATTCTTCTGATTCACCCTCCAGACTTCACCTTCTCCTTCTCCTTCTTCTGCTTCTTCTGATTCACCCTCCTGACCTCACCTTCTCCTTCTCCTTCTTCTACTTCTTCTGATTCACCCTCCTGACTTCACCTTCTCCTTCTCCTTCTTCTACTTCTTCTGCTTCACCCTCCAGACTTCACCTTCTCCTTCTCCTTCTTCTACTTCTTCTGATTCACCCTCCAGACTTCACCTTCTCCTTCTCCTTCTTCTGCTTCTTCTGATTCACCCTCCAGACTTTACCTTCTCCTTCTCCTTATTCTGCTTCTTCTGATTCACCATCTAGACTTCACCTTCTCCTTCTCCTTCTTCTGCTTCTTCTGATTCACACTCCAGACTTCACCTTCTCCTTCTCCTTCTTCTACTTCTTCTGATTCACCCTCCAGACTTCACCTTCTCCTTCTCTTTCTTCTGCTTCTTCTGATTCACCCTCCAGACTTCACCTTCTCCTTCTCCTTCTTCTGATTCTTCTGATTCACCCTCCAGACTTCACCTTCTCCTTCTCCTTCTTCTGCTTCTTCTGATTCACCCTCCTGACTTCACCTTCTCCTTCTCCTTCTTCTACTTCTTCTGATTCACCCTCCTGACTTCACCTTCTCCTTCTCCTTCTTCTACTTCTTCTGCTTCACCCTCCAGACTTCACCTTCTCCTTCTCCTTATTCTACTTCTTCTGATTCACCCTCCAGACTTGACCTTCTCCTTCTCCTTCTTCTACTTCTTCTGATTCACCCTCCAGACTTCACCTTCTCCTTCTCCTTCTTCTGCTTCTTCTGCTTCACCGTCCTGACTTCACCTTCTCCTTCTCCTTCTTCTACTTCTTCTGCTTCATCTCCCTGACATCACCTGCTCCTTCTCCTTCTTCTGCTTCTTCTGATTCACCCTCCTAACTTCACCTTCTCCTTCTCCTTCTTCTGCTTCTTCTGATTCACCCTCCTGACTTCACCTTCTCCTTCTCCTTCTTCTGCTTCTTCTGATTCACCCTCCAGACTTCACCTTCTCCTTCTCCTTCTTCTGCATCTTCTGATTCACCCTCCAGACTTCACCTTCTCCTTCTCCTTCTTCTGCTTCTTCTGATTCACCCTCCAGACCTCACCTTCTCCTTCTCCTTCTTCTACTTCTTCTGATTCACCCTCCAGACTTCATCTTCTCCTTCTCCTTCTTCTGCTTCTTCTGATTCACCCTCCAGACTTCACCTTCTCCTTCTCCTTCTTCTGCTTCTTCTGATTCACCCTCCAGACTTCACCTTCTCCTTCTCCTTCTTCTACTTCTTCTGATTCACCCTACAGACTTCACCTTCTCCTTCTCCTTCTTCTACTTCTTCTGATTCACCCTCCAGTCTTCACCTTCTCCTTCTCCTTCTTCTGTTTCTTCTGCTTCACCCTCCAGACTTCACCTTATCCTTCTCTTTCTTCTGCTTCTTCTGATTCACCCTCCAGACTTCACCTTCTCCTTCTCCTTCTTCTGATTCTTCTGATTCACCCTCCAGACTTCACCTTCTCCTTCTCCTTCTTCTGCTTCTTCTGATTCACCCTCCTGACTTCACCTTCTCCTTCTCCTTCTTCTACTTCTTCTGATTCACCCTCCTGACTTCACCTTCTCCTTCTCCTTCTTCTACTTCTTCTGCTTCACCCTCCAGACTTCACCTTCTCCTTCTCCTTCTTCTACTTCTTCTGATTCACCCTTCAGACTTCACCTTCTGCTTCTCCTTTTTCTGCTTCTTCTGATTCACCCTCCAGACTTCACCTTCTCCTTCTCCTTATTCTGCTTCTTCTGATTCACCCTCCAGACTTCACCTTCTCCTTCTCCTTCTTCTGCTTCTTCTGATTCACCCTCCAGACTTCACCTTCTCCTTCTCCTTCTTCTGCTTCTTCTGATTCACCCTCCAGACTTCACCTTCTCCTTCTCCTTCTTCTGCTTTTTCTGATTCACCCTCCAGACTTCACCTTCTCCTTCTCCTTCTTCTACTTCTTCTGATTCACCCTCCAGACTTCACCTTCTCCTTCTCTTTCTTCTGCTTCTTCTGATTCACCCTCCAGACTTCACCTTCTCCTTCTCCTTCTTCTGATTCTTCTGATTCACCCTCCAGACTTCACCTTCTCCTTCTCCTTCTTCTGCTTCTTCTGATTCACCCTCCTGACTTCACCTTCTCCTTCTCCTTCTTCTACTTCTTCTGATTCACCCTCCTGACTTCACCTTCTCCTTCTCCTTCTTCTACTTCTTCTGCTTCCCCCTGCAGACTTCACCTTCTCCTTCTCCTTCTTCTACTTCTTCTGATTCACCCTCCAGACTTCACCTTCTCCTTCTCCTTCTTCTGCTTCTTCTGATTCACCCTCCTGACTTCACCTTCTCCTTCTCCTTCTTGTACTTCTTCTGATTCACCCTCCTGACTTCACCTTCTCCTTCTCCTTCTTCTACTTCTTCTTCTTCACCCTCCAGACTTCACCTTCTCCTTCTCCTTCTTCTACTTCTTCTGATTCACCCTCCAGACTTCACCTTCTCCTACTCCTTCTTTTGCTTCTTCTGCTTCACACTCCAGACTTCACCTTCTCCTTCTCCTTCTTCTGCTTCTTCTGATTCACCCTCCTTCTTCTGCTTCTTCTGATTCACCCTCCTGACTTCACCTTCTCCTTCTCCTTATTCTGCTTCTTCTGTTTCACCCTCCAGACTTCACCTTCTCCTTCTCCTTCTTCTACTTCTTCTGATTCACCCTCCAGACTTCACCTTCTCCTTCTCCTTCTTCTGCTTCTTCTGCTTCACCGTCCTGACTTCACCTTCTCCTTCTCCTTCTTCTACTTCTTCTGCTTCATCCCCCTGACATCACCTGCTCCTTCTCCTTCTTCTGCTTCTTCTGATTCACCTTCCTAACTTCACCTTCTCCTTCTCCTTCTTCTGCTTCTTCTGATTCACCCTCCTGACTTCACCTTCTCCTTCTCCTTCTTCTGCTTCTTCTGATTCACCCTCCAGACTTCACCTTCTCCTTCTCCTTCTTCTGCATCTTCTGATTCACCCTCCAGACTTCACCTTCTCCTTCTCCTTCTTCTGCTTCTTCTGATTCACCCTCCAGACCTCACCTTCTCCTTCTCCTTCTTCTACTTCTTCTGATTCACCCTCCAGACTTCATCTTCTCCTTCTCCTTCTTCTGCTTCTTCTGATTCACCCTCCAGACTTCACCTTCTCCTTCTCCTTCTTCTGCTTCTTCTGATTCACCCTCCAGACTTCACCTTCTCCTTCTCCTTCTTCTACTTCTTCTGATTCACCCTACAGACTTCACCTTCTCCTTCTCCTTCTTCTACTTCTTCTGATTCACCCTCCAGTCTTCACCTTCTCCTTCTCCTTCTTCTGTTTCTTCTGCTTCACCCTCCAGACTTCACCTTCTCCTTCTCTTTCTTCTGCTTCTTCTGATTCACCCTCCAGACTTCACCTTCTCCTTCTCCTTCTTCTGATTCTTCTGATTCACCCTCCAGACTTCACCTTCTCCTTCTCCTTCTTCTGCTTCTTCTGATTCACCCTCCTGACTTCACCTTCTCCTTCTCCTTCTTCTACTTCTTCTGATTCACCCTCCTGACTTCACCTTCTCCTTCTCCTTCTTCTACTTCTTCTGCTTCACCCTCCAGACTTCACCTTCTCCTTCTCCTTCTTCTACTTCTTCTGATTCACCCTTCAGACTTCACCTTCTGCTTCTCCTTTTTCTGCTTCTTCTGATTCACCCTCCAGACTTCACCTTCTCCTTCTCCTTATTCTGCTTCTTCTGATTCACCCTCCAGACTTCACCTTCTCCTTCTCCTTCTTCTGCTTCTTCTGATTCACCCTCCAGACTTCACCTTCTCCTTCTCCTTCTTCTGCTTCTTCTGATTCACCCTCCAGACTTCACCTTCTCCTTCTCCTTCTTCTGCTTTTTCTGATTCACCCTCCAGACTTCACCTTCTCCTTCTCCTTCTTCTACTTCTTCTGATTCACCCTCCAGACTTCACCTTCTCCTTCTCTTTCTTCTGCTTCTTCTGATTCACCCTCCAGACTTCACCTTCTCCTTCTCCTTCTTCTGATTCTTCTGATTCACCCTCCAGACTTCACCTTCTCCTTCTCCTTCTTCTGCTTCTTCTGATTCACCCTCCTGACTTCACCTTCTCCTTCTCCTTCTTCTACTTCTTCTGATTCACCCTCCTGACTTCACCTTCTCCTTCTCCTTCTTCTACTTCTTCTGCTTCCCCCTGCAGACTTCACCTTCTCCTTCTCCTTCTTCTACTTCTTCTGATTCACCCTCCAGACTTCACCTTCTCCTTCTCCTTCTTCTGCTTCTTCCGATTCACCCTCCTGACTTCACCTTCTCCTTCTCCTTCTTGTACTTCTTCTGATTCACCCTCCTGACTTCACCTTCTCCTTCTCCTTCTTCTACTTCTTCTGCTTCACCCTCCAGACTTCACCTTCTCCTTCTCCTTCTTCTACTTCTTCTGATTCACCCTCCAGACTTCACCTTCTCCTACTCCTTCTTTTGCTTCTTCTGCTTCACACTCCAGACTTCACCTTCTCCTTCTCCTTCTTCTGCTTCTTCTGATTCACCCTCCTTCTTCTGCTTCTTCTGATTCACCCTCCAGATTTCACCTTCTCCTTCTCCTTCTTCTGCTTCTTCTGAATCACCCTCCAGACTTCACCTTCTCCTTCTCCTTCTTCTACTTCTTCTGATTCACCCTCCAGACTTCACCTTCTCCTTCTCCTTCTTCTACTTCTTCTGCTTCTCCCTCCAGACTTCACCTTCTCCTTCTCCTTCTTCTGCTTCTTATGATTCACCCTCCTGACTTCATCTTCCCCTTCTCCTTCTTCTACTTCTTCTGATTCACCCTCCTGACTTCACCTTCTCCTGCTCCTTCTTCTACTTCTTCTGCTTCACCCTCCAGACTTCACCTTCTCCTTCTCCTTCTTCTACTTCTTCTGATTCACCCTTCAGACTTCACCTGCTCCTTCTCCTTTTTCTGCTTCTTCTGATTCACCCTCCAGACTTCACCTTCTCCTTCTCCTTATTCTGCTTCTTCTGATTCACCCTCCAGACTTCACCTTCTCCTTCTCCTTCTTCTGCTTCTTCTGATTCACCCTCCAGACTTCACCTTCTCCTTCTCCTTCTTCTGCTTCTTCTGATTCACCCTCCAGACTTCACCTTCTCCTTCTCCTTCGTCTACTTCTTCTGATTCACCCTCCAGACTACACCTTCTCCTTCTCCTTCTTCTACTTCTTCTGATTCACCCTCCAGACTTCACCTTCTCCTTCTCCTTCTTCTGTTTCTTCTGATTCACCGTCCAGACTTCACCTTCTCCTTCTCCTTCTTCTCCTACTTCTGATTCACCCTCCAGACTTCACCTTCTCCTTCTCCTTCTTCTACTTCTTCTGATTCACCCTCCAGACTTCATCTTCTCCTTCTCCTTCTTCTGCTTCTTCTGATTCACCCTCCAGACTTCACCTTCTCCTTCTCCTTCTTCTGCTTCTTCTGATTCACCCTCCAGACTTCACCTTCTCCTTCTCCTTCTTCTACTTCTTCTGATTCACCCTCCAGACTTCACCTTCTCCTTCTCCTTCTTCTACTTCTTCTGATTCACCCTCCAGTCTTCACCTTCTCCTTCTCCTTCTTCTGTTTCTTCTGCTTCACCCTCCAGACTTCACCTTCTCCTTCTCTTTCCTCTGCTTCTTCTGATTCACCCTCCAGACTTCACCTTCTACTTCTCCTTCTTCTGATTGTTCTGATTCACCCTCCAGACTTCACCTTCTCCTTCTCCTTCTTCTGCTTCTTCTGATTCACCCTCCTGACTTCACCTTCTCCTACTTCTTCTTCTACTTCTTCTGATACACCCTCCTGACTTCACCTTCTCCTTCTCCTTCTTCTACTTCTTCTGCTTCACCCTCCAGACTTCACCTTCTCCTTCTCCTTCTTCTACTTCTTCTGATTCACCCTCCAGACTTCATCTTCTCCTTCTCCTTTTTCTGCTTCTTCTGATTCACCCTCCAGACTTCACCTTCTCCTTCTCCTTATTCTGCTTCTTCTGATTCACCCTCCAGACTTCACCTTCTCCTTCTCCTTATTCTGCTTCTTCTGATTCACCCTCCAGACTTCACCTTCTCCTTCTCCTTCCTCTGCTTCTTCTGATTCACCCTTCAGACTTCACCTTCTCCTTCTCCTTCTTCTGATTCTTCTGATTCACCCTCCAGACTTCACCTTCTCCTTCTCCTTCTTCTGCTTCTTCTGATTCACCCTCCTGACTTCACCTTCTCCTTCTCCTTCTTCTACTTCGTCTGATTCACCCTCCTGACTTCACCTTCTCCTTCTCCTTCTTCTACTTCTTCTGCTTCACCCCCCAGACTTCACCTTCTCCTTCTCCTTCTTCTACTTCTTCTGATTCACCCTCCAGACATCACCTTCTCCTGCTCCTTCTTCTGCTTCTTCTGATTCACCCTCCAGACTTCACCTTCTCCTTCTCCTTATTCTGCTTCTTCTGATTCACCCTCTAGACTTCACCTTCTCCTTCTCCTTCTTCTGCTTCTTCTGATTCACACTCCAGACTTCACCTTCTCCTTCTCCTTCTTCTACTTCTTCTGATTCACCCTCCAGACTTCACCTTCTCCTTCTCCTTCTTCTGCTTCTTCTGATTCACCCTCCTGACTTCACCTTCTCCTTCTCCTTCTTCTACTTCTTCTGATTCACCCTCCTGACTTCACCTTCTCCTTCTCCTTCTTCTGCTTCACCCTCCAGACTTCACCTTCTCCTTCTCCTTATTCTACTTCTTCTGATTCACCCTCCAGACTTGACCTTCTCCTTCTCCTTCTTCTACTTCTTCTGATTCACCCTCCAGACTTCACCTTCTCCTTCTCCTTCTTCTGCTTCTTCTGCTTCACCGTCCTGACTTCACCTTCTCCTTCTCCTTCTTCTACTTCTTCTGCTTCATCCCCCTGACATCACCTGCTCCTTCTCCTTCTTCTGCTTCTTCTGATTCACCCTCCTAACTTCACCTTCTCCTTCTCCTTCTTCTGCTTCTTCTGATTCACCCTCCTGACTTCACCTTCTCCTTCTCCTTCTTCTGCTTCTTCTGATTCACCATCCAGACTTCACCTTCTCCTTCTCCTTCTTCTGCTTCTTCTGATTCACCCTCCAGACTTCACCTTCTCCTTCTCCTTCTTCTGCTTCTTCTGATTCACCCTCCAGACCTCACCTTCTCCTTCTCCTTCTTCTACTTCTTCTGATTCACCCTCCAGACTTCATCTTCTCCTTCTCCTTCTTCTGCTTCTTCTGATTCACCCTCCAGACTTCACCTTCTCCTTCTCCTTCTTCTGCTTCTTCTGATTCACCCTCCAGACTTCACCTTCTCCTTCTCCTTCTTCTACTTCTTCTGATTCACCCTCCAGACTTCACCTTCTCCTTCTCCTTCTTCTACTTCTTCTGATTCACCCTCCAGTCTTCACCTTCTCCTTCTCCTTCTTCTGTTTCTTCTGCTTCACCCTCCAGACTTCACCTTCTCCTTCTCTTTCTTCTGCTTCTTCTGATTCACCCTCCAGACTTCACCTTCTCCTTCTCCTTCTTCTGATTCTTCTGATTCACCCTCCAGACTTCACCTTCTCCTTCTCCTTCTTCTGCTTCTTCTGATTCACCCTCCTGACTTCACCTTCTCCTTCTCCTTCTTCTACTTCTTCTGATTCACCCTCCTGACTTCACCTTCTCCTTCTCCTTCTTCTACTTCTTCTGCTTCACCCTCCAGACTTCACCTTCTCCTTCTCCTTCTTCTACTTCTTCTGATTCACCCCTCAGACTTCACTTTCTCCTTCTCCTTTTTCTGCATCTTCTGATTCACCCTCCAGACTTCACCTTCTCCTTCTCCTTATTCTGCTTCTTCTGATTCACCCTCCAGACTTCACCTTCTCCTTCTCCTTCTTCTGCTTCTTCTGATTCACCCTCCAGACTTCACCTTCTCCTTCTCCTTCTTCTGCTTCTTCTGATTCACCCTCCAGACTTCACCTTCTCCTTCTCCTTCTTCTGCTTTTTCTGATTCACCCTCCAGACTTCACCTTCTCCTTCTCCTTCTTCTACTTCTTCTGATTCACCCTCCAGACTTCACCTTCTCCTTCTCTTTCTTCTGCTTCTTCTGATTCACCCTCCAGACTTCACCTTCTCCTTCTCCTTCTTCTGATTCTTCTGATTCACCCTCCAGACTTCACCTTCTCCTTCTCCTTCTTCTGCTTCTTCTGATTCACCCTCCTGACTTCACCTTCTCCTTCTCCTTCTTCTACTTCTTCTGATTCACCCTCCTGACTTCACCTTCTCCTTCTCCTTCTTCTACTTCTTCTGCTTCACCCTGCAGACTTCACCTTCTCCTTCTCCTTCTACTTCTTCTGATTCACCCTCCAGACTTCACCTTCTCCTTCTCCTTCTTTGGCTTCTTCTGCTTCACACTCCAGAATTCACCTTCTCCTTCTCCTTCTTCTGCTTCTTCTGATTCACCCTCCTTACTTCACCTTCTCCTTCTCCTTCTTCTGCTTCTTCTGATTCACCCTCCTGACTTCACCTTCTCCTTCTCCTTATTCTGCTTCTTCTGTTTCACCCTCCAGACTTCACCTTCTCCTTCTCCTTCTTCTGCTTCTTCTGATTCACCCTCCAGACTTCACCTTCTCCTTCTCCTTCTTCTGCTTCTTCTGATCCACCCTCCAGACTTCACCTTCTCCTTCTCCTTCTTCTACTTCTTCTGATTCACCCTCCAGACTTCACCTTCTCCTTCTCCTTCTTCTGCTTCTTCTGGTTCACCCTCCAGACTTCACCTTCTCCTTCTCCTTCGTCTACTTCTTCTGATTCACCCTCCAGACTACACCTTCTCCTTCTCCTTCTTCTACTTCTTCTGATTCACCCTCCAGACTTCACCTTCTCCTTCTCCTTCTTCTGTTTCTTCTGATTCACCCTCCAGACTTCACCTTCTCCTTCTCCTTCTTCTACTTCTTCTGATTCACCCTCCAGACTTCACCTTCTCCTTCTCCTTCTTCTACTTCTTCTGATTCACCCTCCAGACTTCACCTTCTCCTTCTCCTTCTTCTACTTCTTCTGCTTCTCCCTCCAGACTTCACCTTCTCCTTCTCCTTCTTCTGCTTCTTCTGATTCACCCTCCAGACTTCACCTTCTCCTTCTCTTTCTTCTGCTTCTTCTGATTCACCCTCCAGACTTCACCTTCTCCTTCTCCTTCTTCTACTTCTTCTGATTCACCCTCCAGACTTCACCTTCTCCTTCTCCTTCTTCTGCTTCTTCTGATTCACCCTCCAGACTTCACCTTCTCCTTCTCCTTCGTCTACTTCTTCTGATTCACCCTCCAGACTACACCTTCTCCTTCTCCTTCTTCTACTTCTTCTGATTCACCCTCCAGACTTCACCTTCTCCTTCTTCTGTTTCTTCTGATTCACCGTCCAGACTTCACCTTCTCCTTCTCCTTCTTATACTACTTCTGATTCACCCTCCAGACTTCACCTTCTCCTTCTCCTTCTTCTACTTCTTCTGATTCACCCTCCAGACTTCATCTTCTCCTTCTCCTTCTTCTGCTTCTTCTGATTCACCCTCCAGACTTCACCTTCTCCTTCTCCTTCTTCTGCTTCTTCTGATTCACCCTCCAGACTTCACCTTATCCTTCTCCTTCTTCTACTTCTTCTGATTCACCCTCCAGACTTCACCTTCTCCTTCTCCTTCTTCTACATCTTCTGATTCACCCTCCAGTCTTCACCTTCTCCTTCTCCTTCTTCTGTTTCTTCTGCTTCACCCTCCAGACTTCACCTTCTCCTTCTCTTTCTTCTGCTTCTTCTGATTCACCCTCCAGACTTCACCTTCTACTTCTCCTTCTTCTGATTCTTCTGATTCACCCTCCAGCCTTCACCTTCTCCTTCTCCTTCTTCTGCTTCTTCTGATTCACCCTCCTGACTTCACCTTCTCCTACTTCTTCTTCTACTTCTTCTGATTCACCCTCCTGACTTCACCTTCTCCTTCTCCTTCTTCTACTTCTTCTGCTTCACCCTCCAGACTTCACCTTCTCCTTCTCCTTCTTCTACTTCTTCTGATTCACCCTCCAGACTTCATCTTCTCTTTCTCCTTCTTCTGCTTCTTCTGATTCACCCTCCAGACTTCACCTTCTCTTTCTCCTTATTCTGCTTCTTCTGATTCACCCTCCAGACTTCACCTTCTCCTTCTCCTTATTCTGCTTCTTCTGATTCACCCTCCAGACTTCACCTTCTCCTTCTCCTTCCTCTGCTTCTTCTGATTCACCCTCCAGACTTCACCTTCTCCTTCTCCTTCTTCTGATTCTTCTGATTCACCCTCCAGACTTCACCTTCTCCTTCTCCTTCTTCTGCTTCTTCTGATTCACCCTCCTGACTTCACCTTCTCCTTCTCCTTCTTCTACTTCTTCTGATTCACCCTCCTGACTTCACCTTCTCCTTCTCCTTCTTCTACTTCTTCTGCTTCACCCTCCAGACTTCACCTTCTCATTCTCCTTCTTCTACTTCTTCTGATTCACCCTCCAGACTTCACCTTCTCCTTCTCCTTCTTCTGCTTCTTCTGATTCACCCTCCAGACTTCACCTTCTCCTTCTCCTTATTCTGCTTCTTCTGATTCACCCTCTAGACTTCACCATCTCCTTCTCCTTCTTCTGCTTCTTCTGATTCACACTCCAGACTTCACCTTCTCCTTCTCCTTCTTCTACTTCTTCTGATTCACCCTCCAGACTTCACCTTTTCCTTCTCTTTCTTCTGCTTCTTCTGATTCACCCTCCAGACTTCACCTTCTCCTTCTCCTTCTTCTGATTCTTCTGATTCACCCTCCAGACTTCACCTTCTCCTTCTCCTTCTTCTGCTTCTTCTGATTCACCCTCCTGACTTCACCTTCTCCTTCTCCTTCTTCTACTTCTTCTGATTCACCCTCCTGACTTCACCTTCTCCTTCTCCTTCTTCTACTTCTTCTGCTTCACCCTCCAGACTTCACCTTCTCCTTCTCCTTATTCTACTTCTTCTGATTCACCCTCCAGACATGACCTTCTCCTTCTCCTTCTTCTACTTCTTCTGATTCACCCTCCAGACTTCACCTTCTCCTTCTCCTTCTTCTGCTTCTTCTGCTTCACCGTCCTGACTTCACCTTCTCCTTTTCCTTCTTCTACTTCTTCTGCTTCATCCCCCTGACATCACCTGCTCCTTCTCCTTCTTCTGCTTCTTCTGATTCACCCTCCTAACTTCACCTTCTCCTTCTCCTTCTTCTGCTTCTTCTGATTCACTCTCCTGACTTCACCTTCTCCTTCTCCTTCTTCTGCTTCTTCTGATTCACCCTCCAGACTTCACCTTCTCCTTCTCCTTCTTCTGCATCTTCTGATTCACCCTCCAGACTTCACCTTCTCCTTCTCCTTCTTCTGCTTCTTCTGATTCACCCTCCAGACCTCACCTTCTCCTTCTCCTTCTTCTACTTCTTCTGATTCACCCTCCAGACTTCATCTTCTCCTTCTCCTTCTTCTGCTTCTTCTGATTCACCCTCCAGACTTCACCTTCTCCTTCTCCTTCTTCTACTTCTTCTGATTCACCCTCCTGACTTCACCTTCTCCATCTCCTTCTTCTACTTCTTCTGCTTCACCCGCCAGACTTCACCTTCTCCTTCTCCTTCTTCTACTTCTTCTGATTCACCCTCCAGACTTCACCTTCTCCTTCTCCTTATTCTGCTTCTTCTGATTCACCCTCCAGACTTCACCTTCTCCTTCTCCTTATTCTGCTTCTTCTGATTCACCCTCCAGACTTCACCTTCTCCTTCTCCTTCTTCTGCTTCTTCTGATTCACCCTCCTGACTTCACCTTCTCCTTCTCCTTCTACTGCTTCTTCTGTTTCACCCTCCAGACTTCACCTTCTCCTTCTCCTTCTTCTACTTCTTCTGATTCACCCTCCAGACCTCACCTTCTCCTTCTCCTTCTTCTACTTCTTCTGCTTCATCCCCCTGACATCACCTGCTCCTTCTCCTTCTTCTGCTTCTTCTGATTCACCCTCCTAACTTCACCTTCTCCTTCTCCTTCTTCTGCTTCTTCTGATTCACCCTCCTGACTTCACCTTCTCCTTCTCCTTCTTCTGCTTCTTCTGATTCACCCTCCAGACTTCACCTTCTCCTTCTCTTTCTTCTGCTTCTTCTGATTCACCCTCCAGACTTCACCTTCTCCTTCTCCTTCTTCTGATTCTTCTGATTCACCCTCCAGACTTCACCTTCTGCTTCTCCTTCTTCTGCTTCTTCTGATTCACCCTCCTGACTTCACCTTCTCCTTCTCCTTCTTCTACTTCTTCTGATTCACCCTCCAGACTTGACCTTCTCCTTCTCCTTCTTCTACTTATTCTGATTCACCCTCCAGACTTCACCTTCTCCTTCTCCTTCTTCTGCTTCACCGTCCTGACTTCACCTTCTCCTTCTCCTTCTTCTACTTCTTCTGCTTCATCCCGCTGACATCACCTGCTCCTTCTCCTTCTTCTGCTTCTTCTGATTCACCCTCCTAACTTCACCTTCTCCTTCTCCTTCTTCTGCTTCTTCTGATTCACCCTCCTGACTTCACCTTCTCCTTCTCCTTCTTCTGCTTCTTCTGATTCACCCTCCAGACTTCACCTTCTCCTTCTCCTTCTTCTGCTTCTTCTGATTCACCCTCCAGACTTCACCTTCTCCTTCTCCTTCTTCTGATTCTTCTGATTCACCCTCCAGACTTCACCTTCTCCTTCTCCTTCTTCTGCTTCTTCTGATTCACCCTCCTGACTTCACCTTCTCCTTCTCCTTCTTCTACTTCTTCTGCTTCACCCTCCAGACTTCACCTTCTCCTTCTCCTTCTTCTGCTTCTTCTGATTCACCCTCCAGACTTCTCCTTCTCCTTCTCCTTCGTCTACTTCTTCTGATTCACCCTCCAGACTACACCTTCTCCTTCTCCTTCTTCTACTTCTTCTGATTCACCCTCCAGACTTCACCTTCTCCTTCTCCTTCTTCTGTTTCTTCTGATTCACCGTCCAGACTTCACCTTCTCCTTCTCCTTCTTCTACTACTTCTGATTCACCCTCCAGACTTCACCTTCTCCTTCTCCTTCTTCTACTTCTTCTGATTCACCCTCCAGACTTCATCTTCTCCTTCTCCTTCTCCTGCTTCTTCTGATTCACCCTCCAGACTTCACCTTCTCCTTCTCCTTCTTCTGCTTCTTCTGATTCACCCTCCAGACTTCAACTTCTCCTTCTCCTTCTTCTACTTCTTCTGATTCACCCTCCAGACTTCACCTTCTCCTTCTCCTTCTTCTACTTCTTCTGATTCACCCTCCAGTCTTCACCTTCTCCTTCTCCTTCTTCTGTTTCTTCTGCTTCACCCTCCAGACTTCACCTTCTCCTTCTCTTTCTTCTGCTTCTTCTGATTCACCCTCCAGACTTCACCTTCTCCTTCTCCTTCTTCTGATTCTTCTGATTCACCCTCCAGACTTCACCTTCTCCTTCTCCTTCTTCTGCTTCTTCTGATTCACCCTCCTGACTTCACCTTCTCCTTCTCCTTCTTCTACTTCTTCTGCTTCACCCTCCAGACTTCACCTTCTCCTTCTCCTTCTTCTACTTCTTCTGATTCACCCTCCAGACTTCATCTTCTCCTTCTCCTTCTTCTGCTTCTTCTGATTCACCCTCCAGACTTCACCTTCTCCTTCTCCTTATTCTGCTTCTTCTGATTCACCCTTCAGACTTCACCTTCTCCTTCTCCTTATTCTGCTTCTTCTGATTCACCCTCCAGACTTCACCTTCTCCTTCTCCTTCCTCTGCTTCTTCTGATTCACCCTCCAGACTTCACCTTCTCCTTCTCCTTCTTGTGATTCTTCTGATTCACCCTCCAGACTTCACCTTCTCCTTCTCCTTCTTCTGCTTCTTCTGATTCACCCTCCTGACTTCACCTTCTCCTTCTCCTTCTTCTACTTCTTCTGATTCACCCTCCTGACATCACCTTCTCCTTCTCCTTCTTCTACTTCTTCTGCTTCACCCTCCAGACTTCACCTTCTCCTTCTCCTTCTTCTACTTCTTCTGATTCACCCTCCAGACTTCACCTTCTCCTTCTCCTTCTTCTGCTTCTTCTGATTCACCCTCCAGACTTCAACTTCTCCTTCTCCTTATTCTGCTTCTTCTGATTCACCCTCCAGACTTCACCTTCTCCTTGTCCTTCTTCTGCTTCTTCTGATTCACACTCCAGACTTCACCTTCTCCTTCTCCTTCTTCTACTTCTTCTGATTCACCCTCCAGACTTCACCTTCTCCTTCTCTTTCTTCTGCTTCTTCTGATTCACCCTCCAGACTTCACCTTCTCCTTCTCCTTCTTCTGATTCTTCTGATTCACCCTCCAGACTTCACCTTCTTCTTCTCCTTCTTCTGCTTCTTCTGATTCACCCTCCTGACTTCACCTTCTCCTTCTCCTTCTTCTACTTCTTCTGATTCACCCTCCTGACTTCACCTTCTCCTTCTCCTTCTTCTACTTCTTCTGCTTCACCCTCCAGACTTCACCTTCTCCTTCTCCTTTTTCTACTTCTTCTCATTCACCCTCCAGACTTGACCTTCTCCTTCTCCTTCTTCTGCTTCTTCTGATTCACCCTCCAGACTTCACCTTCTCCTTCTCCTTCTTCTACTTCTTCTGCTTCATCCCCCTGACATCACCTGCTCCTTCTTCTTCTTCTGCTTCTTCTGATTCACCCTCCTAACTTCACCTTCTCCTTCTCCTTCTTCTGCTTCTTCTGATTCACCCTCCTGACTTCACCTTCTCCTTCTCCTTCTTCTGCTTCTTCTGATTCACCCTCCAGACTTCACCTTCTCCTTCTCCTTCTGCTGCTTCTTCTGATTCACCCTCCAGACTTCAGCTTCTCCTTCTCCTTCTTCTGCTTCTTCTGATTCACCCTCCAGACATCAACTTCTCCTTCTCCTTCTTCTACTTCTTCTGATTCACCCTCCTGACTTCATCTTCTCCTTCTCCTTCTGCTGCTTCTTCTGATTCACCCTCCAGACTTCAGCTTCTCCTTCTCCTTCTTCTGCTTCTTCTGATTCACCCTCCAGACATCAACTTCTCCTTCTCCTTCTTCTACTTCTTCTGATTCACCCTCCAGACTTCACCTTCTCCTTCTCCTTCTTCTACTTCTTCTGATTCACCCTCCAGTCTTCACCTTCTCCTTCTCCTTCTTCTGTTTCTTCTGCTTCACCCTCCAGACTTCACCTTCTCCTTCTCTTTCTTCTGCTTCTTCTGAATCACCCTCCAGACTTCACCTTCTCCTTCTCCTTCTTCTGATTCTTCTGATTCACCCTCCAGACTTCACCTTCTCCTTCTCCTTCTTCTGCTTCTTCTGATTCACCCTCCTGACTTCACCTTCTCCTTCTCCTTCTTCTACTTCTTCTGATTCACCCTCCTGACTTCACCTTCTCCTTCTCCTTCTTCTACTTCTTCTGCTTCACCCTCCAGACTTCACCTTCTCCTTCTCCTTCTTCTACTTCTTCTGATTCACCCTTCAGACTTCACCTTCTTCTTCTCCTTTTTCTGCTTCTTCTGATTCACCCTCCAGACTTCACCTTCTCCTTCTCCTTCTTCTGCTTCTTCTGATTCACCCTCCAGACTTCACCTTCTCCTTCTCCTTCTTCTGCTTCTTCTGATTCACCCTCCAGACTTCACCTTCTCCTTCTCCTTCGTCTACTTCTTCTGATTCACCCTCCAGACAACACCTTCTCCTTCTCCTTCTTCTACTTCTTCTGATTCACCCTCCAGACTTCACCTTCTCCTTCCCCTTCTTCTGCTTCTTCTGATTCACCCTCCTGACTTCAACTTCTCCTTCTCCTTCTTCTACTTCTTCTGATTCACCCTCCTGACTTCAACTTCTCCTTCTCCTTCTTCTACTTCTTCTGCTTCACCCTCCAGACATCACCTTCTCCTTCTCCTTCTTCTACTTCTTCTGATTCACCCTCCAGACTTGACCTTCTCCTTCTCCTTCTTCTACTTATTCTGATTCACCCTCCAGACTTCACATTCTCCTTCTCCTTCTTCTGCTTCTTCTGCTTCACCGTCCTGACTTCACCTTCTCCTTCTCCTTCTTCTACTTCTTCTGCTTCATCCCGCTGACATCACCTGCTCCTTCTCCTTCTTCTGCTTCTTCTGATTCACCCTCCTAACTTCACCTTCTCCTTCTCCTTCTTCTGCTTCTTCTGATTCACCCTCCTGACTTCACCTTCTCCTTCTCCTTCTTCTGCTTCTTCTGATTCACCCTCCAGACTTCACCTTCTCCTTCTCCTTCTTCGGCTTCTTCTGATTCACCCTCCAGACTTCACCTTCTCCTTCTCCTTCTTCTGATTCTTCTGATTCACCCTCCAGACTTCACCTTCTCCTTCTGCTTCTTCTGCTTCTTCTGATTCACCCTCCTGACATCACCTTCTCCTTCTCCTTCTTCTACTTCTTCTGATTCACCCTCCTGACTTCACCTTCTCCTTCTCCTTCTTCTACTTCTTCTGCTTCACCCTCCAGACTTCACCTTCTCCTTCTCCTTCTTCTGCTTCTTCTGATTCACCCTCCAGACTTCTCCTTCTCCTTCTCCTTCTTCTGCTTCTTCTGATTCACCCTCCAGACTTCACCTTCTCCTTCTCCTTCTTCTACTTCTTCTGATTCACCCTCCAGACTTCACCTTCTCCTTCTTCTACTTCTTCTGATTCACCCTCCAGTCTTCACCTTCTCCTTCTCCTTCTTCTGTTTCTTCTGCTTCACCCTCCAGACTTCACCTTCTCCTTCTCTTTCTTCTGCTTCTTCTGATTCACCCTCCAGACTTCAACTTCTACTTCTCCTTCTTCTGATTCTTCTGATTCACCCTCCAGACTTCACCTTCTCCTTCTCCTTCTTCTGCTTCTTCTGATTCACCCTCCTGACTTCACCTTCTCCTTCTTCTTCTTCTACTTCTTCTGATTCACCCTCCTGACTTCACCTTCGCCTTCTCCTTCTTCTCCTTCTTCTGCTTCCCCCTCCAGACTTCACCTTCTCCTTCTCCTTCTTCTACTTCTTCTGATTCACCCTCCAGATTCATCTTCTCCTTCTCCTTCTTCTGCTTCTTCTGATTCACCCTCCAGACTTCACCTTCTCCTTCTCCTTATTCTGCTTCTTCTGATTCACCCTCCAGACTTCACCTTCTCCTTCTCCTTATTCTGCTTCTTCTGATTCACCCTCCAGACTTCACCTTCTCCTTCTCCTTCCTCTGCTTCTTCTGATTCACCCTCCAGACTTCACCTTCTCCTTCTCCTTCTTCTGATTCTTCTGATTCACCCTCCAGACTTCACCTTCTCCTTCTCCTTCTTCTGCTTCTTCTGATTCACCCTCCTGACTTCACCTTCTCCTTCTCCTTCTTCTACTTCTTCTGATTCACCCTCCTGACTTCACCTTCTCCTTCTCCTTCTTCTACTTCTTCTGCTTCACCCTCCAGACTTCACCTTCTCCTTCTCCTTCTTCTACTTCTTCTGATTCACCCTCCAGACTTCACCTTCTCCTTCTCCTTCTTCTGCTTCTTCTGATTCACCCTCCAGACTTCACCTTCTCCTTCTCCTTATTCTGCTTCTTCTGATTCACCCTCTAGACTTCACCTTCTCCTTCTCCTTCTTCTGCTTCTTCTGATTCACACTCCAGACTTCACCTTCTCCTTCTCCTTCTTCTACTTCTTCTGATTCACCCTCCAGACTTCACCTTCTCCTTCTCTTTCTTCTGCTTCTTCTGATTCACCCTCCAGACTTCACCTTCTCCTTCTCCTTCTTCTGATTCTTCTGATTCACCCTCCAGACTTCACCTTCTCCTTCTCCTTCTTCTGCTTCTTCTGATTCACCCTCCTGACTTCACCTTCTCCTTCTCCTTCTTCTACTTCTTCTGATTCACCCTCCTGACTTCACCTTCTCCTTCTCCTTCTTCTACTTCTTCTGCTTCACCCTCCAGACTTCACCTTCTCCTTCTCCTTATTCTACTTCTTCTGATTCACACTCCAGACTTGACCTTCTCCTTCTCCTTCTTCTACTTCTTCTGATTCATCCTCCAGACTTCTCCTTCTCCTTCTCCTTCTTCTGCTTCTTCTGCTTCACCGTCCTGACTTCACCTTCTCCTTCTCCTTCTTCTACTTCTTCTGCTTCATCCCCCTGACATCACCTGCTCCTTCTCCTTCTTCTGCTTCTTCTGATTCACCCTCCTAACTTCACCTTCTCCTTCTCCTTCGTCTGCTTCTTCTGATTCACCCTCCTGACTTCACTTTCTCCTTCTCCTTCTTCTGCTTCTTCTGATTCACCCTCCAGACTTCACCTTCTCCTTCTCTTTCTTCTGCTTCTTCTGATTCACCCTCCAGACTTCACCTTCTCCTTCTCCTTCTTCTGATTCTTCTGATTCACCCTCCAGACTTCACCTTCTCCTTCTCCTTCTTCTGCTTCAACTGATTCACCCTCCTGACTTCACCTTCTCCTTCTCCTTCTTCTACTTCTTCTGATTCACCCTCCTGACTTCACCTTCTTCTTCTCCTTCTTCTACTTCTTCTGCTTCACCCTCCAGACTTCACCTTCTCCTTCTCCTTCTTCTACTTCTTCTGATTCACCCTCCAGACTTCACCTTCTCCTTCTCCTTCTTTTGCTTCTGCTGCTTCACACTCCAGACTTCACCTTCTCCTTCTCCTTCTTCTGCTTCTTCTGATTCACCCTCCTTACTTCACCTTCTCCTTCTCCTTCTTCTGCTTCTTCTGATTCACCCTCCTGAGTTCACCTTCTCCTTCTCCTTATTCTGCTTCTTCTGTTTCACCCTCCAGACTTCACCTTCTCCTTCTCCTTCTTCTGCTTCTTCTGATTCACCCTCCAGACTTCACCTTCTCCTTCTCCTTCTTCTGCTTCTTCTGATTCACCCTCCAGACTTCACCTTCTCCTTCTCCTTCTTCTACTTCTTCTGATTCACCCTCCAGACTTCACCTTCTCCTTCTCCTTCTTCTGCTTCTTCTGGTTCACCCTCCAGACTTCACCTTCTCCTTCTCCTTCGTCTACTTCTTCTGATTCACCCTCCAGACTACACCTTCTCCTTCTCCTTCTTCTACTTCTTCTGATTCACCCTCCAGACTTCACCTTCTCCTTCTCCTTCTTCTGTTTCTTCTGATTCACCCTCCAGACTTCACCTTCTCCTTCTCCTTCTTCTACTTCTTCTGATTCACCCTCCAGACTTCACCTTCTCCTTCTCCTTCTTCTACTTCTTCTGATTCACCCTCCAGACTTCACCTTCTCCTTCTCCTTCTTCTGATTCTTCTGATTCACCCTCCAGACTTCACCTTCTCCTTCTCCTTCTTCTGCTTCAACTGATTCACCCTCCTGACTTCACCTTCCCCTTCTCCTTCTTCTACTTCTTCTGATTCACCCTCCTGACTTCACCTTCTTCTTCTCCTTCTTCTACTTCTTCTGCTTCACCCTCCAGACTTCACCTTCTCCTTCTCCTTCTTCTACTTCTTCTGATTCACCCTCCAGACTTCACCTTCTCCTTCTCCTTCTTCTACTTCTTCTGATTCACCCTCCAGTCTTCACCTTCTCCTTCTCCTTCTTCTGTTTCTTCTGCTTCACCCTCCAGACTTCACCTTCTCCTTCTCTTTCTTCTGCTTCTTCTGATTCACCCTCCAGACTTCACCTTCTCCTTCTCCTTCTTCTGATTCTTCTGATTCACCCTCCAGACTTCACCTTCTCCTTCTCCTTCTTCTGCTTCTTCTGATTCACCCTCCTGACTTCACCTTCTCCTTCTCCTTCTTCTACTTCTTCTGCTTCACCCTCCAGACTTCACCTTCTCCTTCTCCTTGTTCTACTTCTTCTGATTCACCCTCCAGACTTCATCTTCTCCTTCTCCTTCTTCTGCTTCTTCTGATTCACCCTCCAGACTTCACCTTCTCCTTCTCCTTATTCTGCTTCTTCTGATTCACCCTTCAGACTTCACCTTCTCCTTCTCCTTATTCTGCTTCTTCTGATTCACCCTCCAGACTTCACCTTCTCCTTCTCCTTCCTCTGCTTCTTCTGATTCACCCTCCAGACTTCACCTTCTCCTTCTCCTTCTTGTGATTCTTCTGATTCACCCTCCAGACTTCACCTTCTCCTTCTCCTTCTTCTGCTTCTTCTGATTCACCCTCCTGACTTCACCTTCTCCTTCTCCTTCTTCTACTTCTTCTGATTCACCCTCCTGACATCACCTTCTCCTTCTCCTTCTTCTACTTCTTCTGCTTCACCCTCCAGACTTCACCTTCTCCTTCTCCTTCTTCTACTTCTTCTGATTCACCCTCCAGACTTCACCTTCTCCTTCTCCTTCTTCTGCTTCTTCTGATTCACCCTCCAGACTTCAACTTCTCCTTCTCCTTATTCTGCTTCTTCTGATTCACCCTCCAGACTTCACCTTCTCCTTGTCCTTCTTCTGCTTCTTCTGATTCACACTCCAGACTTCACCTTCTCCTTCTCCTTCTTCTACTTCTTCTGATTCACCCTCCAGACTTCACCTTCTCCTTCTCTTTCTTCTGCTTCTTCTGATTCACCCTCCAGACTTCACCTTCTCCTTCTCCTTCTTCTGATTCTTCTGATTCACCCTCCAGACTTCACCTTCTTCTTCTCCTTCTTCTGCTTCTTCTGATTCACCCTCCTGACTTCACCTTCTCCTTCTCCTTCTTCTACTTCTTCTGATTCACCCTCCTGACTTCACCTTCTCCTTCTCCTTCTTCTACTTCTTCTGCTTCACCCTCCAGACTTCACCTTCTCCTTCTCCTTTTTCTACTTCTTCTCATTCACCCTCCAGACTTGACCTTCTCCTTCTCCTTCTTCTGCTTCTTCTGATTCACCCTCCAGACTTCACCTTCTCCTTCTCCTTCTTCTACTTCTTCTGCTTCATCCCCCTGACATCACCTGCTCCTTCTTCTTCTTCTGCTTCTTCTGATTCACCCTCCTAACTTCACCTTCTCCTTCTCCTTCTTCTGCTTCTTCTGATTCACCCTCCTGACTTCACCTTCTCCTTCTCCTTCTTCTGCTTCTTCTGATTCACCCTCCAGACTTCACCTTCTCCTTCTCCTTCTGCTGCTTCTTCTGATTCACCCTCCAGACTTCAGCTTCTCCTTCTCCTTCTTCTGCTTCTTCTGATTCACCCTCCAGACATCAACTTCTCCTTCTCCTTCTTCTACTTCTTCTGATTCACCCTCCAGACTTCATCTTCTCCTTCTCCTTCTGCTGCTTCTTCTGATTCACCCTCCAGACTTCAGCTTCTCCTTCTCCTTCTTCTGCTTCTTCTGATTCACCCTCCAGACATCAACTTCTCCTTCTCCTTCTTCTACTTCTTCTGATTCACCCTCCAGACTTCACCTTCTCCTTCTCCTTCTTCTACTTCTTCTGATTCACCCTCCAGTCTTCACCTTCTCCTTCTCCTTCTTCTGTTTCTTCTGCTTCACCCTCCAGACTTCACCTTCTCCTTCTCTTTCTTCTGCTTCTTCTGAATCACCCTCCAGACTTCACCTTCTCCTTCTCCTTCTTCTGATTCTTCTGATTCACCCTCCAGACTTCACCTTCTCCTTCTCCTTCTTCTGCTTCTTCTGATTCACCCTCCTGACTTCACCTTCTCCTTCTCCTTCTTCTACTTCTTCTGATTCACCCTCCTGACTTCACCTTCTCCTTCTCCTTCTTCTACTTCTTCTGCTTCACCCTCCAGACTTCACCTTCTCCTTCTCCTTCTTCTACTTCTTCTGATTCACCCTTCAGACTTCACCTTCTTCTTCTCCTTTTTCTGCTTCTTCTGATTCACCCTCCAGACTTCACCTTCTCCTTCTCCTTCTTCTGCTTCTTCTGATTCACCCTCCAGACTTCACCTTCTCCTTCTCCTTCTTCTGCTTCTTCTGATTCACCCTCCAGACTTCACCTTCTCCTTCTCCTTCGTCTACTTCTTCTGATTCACCCTCCAGACAACACCTTCTCCTTCTCCTTCTTCTACTTCTTCTGATTCACCCTCCAGACTTCACCTTCTCCTTCCCCTTCTTCTGCTTCTTCTGATTCACCCTCCTGACTTCAACTTCTCCTTCTCCTTCTTCTACTTCTTCTGATTCACCCTCCTGACTTCAACTTCTCCTTCTCCTTCTTCTACTTCTTCTGCTTCACCCTCCAGACATCACCTTCTCCTTCTCCTTCTTCTACTTCTTCTGATTCACCCTCCAGACTTGACCTTCTCCTTCTCCTTCTTCTACTTATTCTGATTCACCCTCCAGACTTCACATTCTCCTTCTCCTTCTTCTGCTTCTTCTGCTTCACCGTCCTGACTTCACCTTCTCCTTCTCCTTCTTCTACTTCTTCTGCTTCATCCCGCTGACATCACCTGCTCCTTCTCCTTCTTCTGCTTCTTCTGATTCACCCTCCTAACTTCACCTTCTCCTTCTCCTTCTTCTGCTTCTTCTGATTCACCCTCCTGACTTCACCTTCTCCTTCTCCTTCTTCTGCTTCTTCTGATTCACCCTCCAGACTTCACCTTCTCCTTCTCCTTCTTCGGCTTCTTCTGATTCACCCTCCAGACTTCACCTTCTCCTTCTCCTTCTTCTGATTCTTCTGATTCACCCTCCAGACTTCACCTTCTCCTTCTGCTTCTTCTGCTTCTTCTGATTCACCCTCCTGACATCACCTTCTCCTTCTCCTTCTTCTACTTCTTCTGATTCACCCTCCTGACTTCACCTTCTCCTTCTCCTTCTTCTACTTCTTCTGCTTCACCCTCCAGACTTCACCTTCTCCTTCTCCTTCTTCTGCTTCTTCTGATTCACCCTCCAGACTTCTCCTTCTCCTTCTCCTTCTTCTGCTTCTTCTGATTCACCCTCCAGACTTCACCTTCTCCTTCTCCTTCTTCTACTTCTTCTGATTCACCCTCCAGACTTCACCTTCTCCTTCTCCTTCTTCTACTTCTTCTGATTCACCCTCCAGTCTTCACCTTCTCCTTCTCCTTCTTCTGTTTCTTCTGCTTCACCCTCCAGACTTCACCTTCTCCTTCTCTTTCTTCTGCTTCTTCTGATTCACCCTCCAGACTTCAACTTCTACTTCTCCTTCTTCTGATTCTTCTGATTCACCCTCCAGACTTCACCTTCTCCTTCTCCTTCTTCTGCTTCTTCTGATTCACCCTCCTGACTTCACCTTCTCCTTCTTCTTCTTCTACTTCTTCTGATTCACCCTCCTGACTTCACCTTCGCCTTCTCCTTCTTCTCCTTCTTCTGCTTCACCCTCCAGACTTCACCTTCTCCTTCTCCTTCTTCTACTTCTTCTGATTCACCCTCCAGATTCATCTTCTCCTTCTCCTTCTTCTGCTTCTTCTGATTCACCCTCCAGACTTCACCTTCTCCTTCTCCTTATTCTGCTTCTTCTGATTCACCCTCCAGACTTCACCTTCTCCTTCTCCTTATTCTGCTTCTTCTGATTCACCCTCCAGACTTCACCTTCTCCTTCTCCTTCCTCTGCTTCTTCTGATTCACCCTCCAGACTTCACCTTCTCCTTCTCCTTCTTCTGATTCTTCTGATTCACCCTCCAGACTTCACCTTCTCCTTCTCCTTCTTCTGCTTCTTCTGATTCACCCTCCTGACTTCACCTTCTCCTTCTCCTTCTTCTACTTCTTCTGATTCACCCTCCTGACTTCACCTTCTCCTTCTCCTTCTTCTACTTCTTCTGCTTCACCCTCCAGACTTCACCTTCTCCTTCTCCTTCTTCTACTTCTTCTGATTCACCCTCCAGACTTCACCTTCTCCTTCTCCTTCTTCTGCTTCTTCTGATTCACCCTCCAGACTTCACCTTCTCCTTCTCCTTATTCTGCTTCTTCTGATTCACCCTCTAGACTTCACCTTCTCCTTCTCCTTCTTCTGCTTCTTCTGATTCACACTCCAGACTTCACCTTCTCCTTCTCCTTCTTCTACTTCTTCTGATTCACCCTCCAGACTTCACCTTCTCCTTCTCTTTCTTCTGCTTCTTCTGATTCACCCTCCAGACTTCACCTTCTCCTTCTCCTTCTTCTGATTCTTCTGATTCACCCTCCAGACTTCACCTTCTCCTTCTCCTTCTTCTGCTTCTTCTGATTCACCCTCCTGACTTCACCTTCTCCTTCTCCTTCTTCTACTTCTTCTGATTCACCCTCCTGACTTCACCTTCTCCTTCTCCTTCTTCTACTTCTTCTGCTTCACCCTCCAGACTTCACCTTCTCCTTCTCCTTATTCTACTTCTTCTGATTCACACTCCAGACTTGACCTTCTCCTTCTCCTTCTTCTACTTCTTCTGATTCATCCTCCAGACTTCTCCTTCTCCTTCTCCTTCTTCTGCTTCTTCTGCTTCACCGTCCTGACTTCACCTTCTCCTTCTCCTTCTTCTACTTCTTCTGCTTCATCCCCCTGACATCACCTGCTCCTTCTCCTTCTTCTGCTTCTTCTGATTCACCCTCCTAACTTCACCTTCTCCTTCTCCTTCGTCTGCTTCTTCTGATTCACCCTCCTGACTTCACTTTCTCCTTCTCCTTCTTCTGCTTCTTCTGATTCACCCTCCAGACTTCACCTTCTCCTTCTCTTTCTTCTGCTTCTTCTGATTCACCCTCCAGACTTCACCTTCTCCTTCTCCTTCTTCTGATTCTTCTGATTCACCCTCCAGACTTCACCTTCTCCTTCTCCTTCTTCTGCTTCAACTGATTCACCCTCCTGACTTCACCTTCTCCTTCTCCTTCTTCTACTTCTTCTGATTCACCCTCCTGACTTCACCTTCTTCTTCTCCTTCTTCTACTTCTTCTGCTTCACCCTCCAGACTTCACCTTCTCCTTCTCCTTCTTCTACTTCTTCTGATTCACCCTCCAGACTTCACCTTCTCCTTCTCCTTCTTTTGCTTCTGCTGCTTCACACTCCAGACTTCACCTTCTCCTTCTCCTTCTTCTGCTTCTTCTGATTCACCCTCCTTACTTCACCTTCTCCTTCTCCTTCTTCTGCTTCTTCTGATTCACCCTCCTGAGTTCACCTTCTCCTTCTCCTTATTCTGCTTCTTCTGTTTCACCCTCCAGACTTCACCTTCTCCTTCTCCTTCTTCTGCTTCTTCTGATTCACCCTCCAGACTTCACCTTCTCCTTCTCCTTCTTCTGCTTCTTCTGATTCACCCTCCAGACTTCACCTTCTCCTTCTCCTTCTTCTACTTCTTCTGATTCACCCTCCAGACTTCACCTTCTCCTTCTCCTTCTTCTGCTTCTTCTGGTTCACCCTCCAGACTTCACCTTCTCCTTCTCCTTCGTCTACTTCTTCTGATTCACCCTCCAGACTACACCTTCTCCTTCTCCTTCTTCTACTTCTTCTGATTCACCCTCCAGACTTCACCTTCTCCTTCTCCTTCTTCTGTTTCTTCTGATTCACCCTCCAGACTTCACCTTCTCCTTCTCCTTCTTCTACTTCTTCTGATTCACCCTCCAGACTTCACCTTCTCCTTCTCCTTCTTCTACTTCTTCTGATTCACCCTCCAGACTTCACCTTCTCCTTCTCCTTCTTCTGATTCTTCTGATTCACCCTCCAGACTTCACCTTCTCCTTCTCCTTCTTCTGCTTCAACTGATTCACCCTCCTGACTTCACCTTCCCCTTCTCCTTCTTCTACTTCTTCTGATTCACCCTCCTGACTTCACCTTCTTCTTCTCCTTCTTCTACTTCTTCTGCTTCACCCTCCAGACTTCACCTTCTCCTTCTCCTTCTTCTACTTCTTCTGATTCACCCTCCAGACTTCACCTTCTCCTTCTCCTTCTTTTGCTTCTGCTGCTTCACACTCCAGACTTCACCTTCTCCTTCTCCTTCTTCTGCTTCTTCTGATTCACCCTCCTTACTTCACCTTCTCCTTCTCCTTCTTCTGCTTCTTCTGATTCACCCTCCTGAGTTCACCTTCTCCTTCTCCTTATTCTGCTTCTTCTGTTTCACCCTCCAGACTTCACCTTCTCCTTCTCCTTCTTCTGCTTCTTCTGATTCACCCTCCAGACTTCACCTTCTCCTTCTCCTTCTTCTGCTTCTTCTGATTCACCCTCCAGACTTCACCTTCTCCTTCTCCTTCTTCTACTTCTTCTGATTCACCCTCCAGACTTCACCTTCTCCTTCTCCTTCTTCTGCTTCTTCTGGTTCACCCTCCAGACTTCACCTTCTCCTTCTCCTTCGTCTACTTCTTCTGATTCACCCTCCAGACTACACCTTCTCCTTCTCCTTCTTCTACTTCTTCTGATTCACCCTCCAGACTTCACCTTCTCCTTCTCCTTCTTCTGTTTCTTCTGATTCACCCTCCAGACTTCACCTTCTCCTTCTCCTTCTTCTACTTCTTCTGATTCACCCTCCAGACTTCACCTTCTCCTTCTCCTTCTTCTACTTCTTCTGATTCACCCTCCAGACTTCACCTTCTCCTTCTCCTTCTTCTACTTCTTCTGCTTCTCCCTCCAGACTTCACCTTCTCCTTCTCCTTCTTCTGCTTCTTCTGATTCACCCTCCAGACTTCACCTTCTCCTTCTCTTTCTTCTGCTTCTTCTGATTCACCCTCCAGACTTCACCTTCTCCTTCTCCTTCTTCTGATTCTTCTGATTCACCCTCCAGACTTCACCTTCTCCTTCTCCTTCTTCTGCTTCTTCTGATTCACCCTCCTGACTTCACCTTCTCCTTCTCCTTCTTCTACTTCTTCTGATTCACCCTCCTGACTTCACCTTCTCCTTCTCCTTCTTCTACTTCTTCTGCTTCACCCTCCAGACTTCACCTTCTCCTTCTCCTTCTTCTACTTCTTCTGATTCACCCTCCAGACTTCACCTTCTCCTTCTCCTTCTTTTGCTTCTTCTGCTTCACACTCCAGACTTCACCTTCTCCTTCTCCTTCTTCTGCTTCTTCTGATTCACCCTCCTTACTTCACCTTCTCCTTCTCCTTCTTCTGCTTCTTCTGATTCACCCTCCTGACTTCACCTTCTCCTTCTCCTTATTCTGCTTCTTCTGTTTCACCCTCCAGACTTCACCTTCTCCTTCTCCTTCTTCTGCTTCTTCTGATTCACCCTCCAGACTTCACCTTCTCCTTCTCCTTCTTCTGCTTCTTCTGATTCAACCTCCAGACTTCACCTTCTCCTTCTCCTTCTTCTACTTCTTCTGATTCACCCTCCAGACTTCACCTTCTCCTTCTCCTTCTTCTACTTCTTCTGCTTCTCCCTCCAGACTTCACCTTCTCCTTCTCCTTCTTCTGCTTCTTCTGATTCACCCTCCAGACTTCACCTTCTCCTTCTCCTTCTTCTGATTCTTCTGATTCACCCTCCAGACTTCACCTTCTCCTTCTCCTTCTTCTGCTTCTTATGATTCACCCTCCTGACTTCATCTTCTCCTTCTCCTTCTTCTACTTCTTCTGATTCACCCTCCTGACTTCACCTTCTCCTGCTCCTTCTTCTACTTCTTCTGCTTCACCCTCCAGACTTCACCTTCTCCTTCTCCTTTTTCTACTTCTTCTGATTCACACTTCAGACTTCACCTTCTCCTTCTCCTTTTTCTGCTTCTTCTGATTCACCCTCCAGACTTCACCTTCTCCTTCTCCTTATTCTGCTTCTTCTGATTCACCCTCCAGACTTCACCTTCTCCTTCTCCTTCTTCTGCTTCTTCTGATTCACCCTCCAGACTTCACCTTCTCCTTCTCCTTCTTCTGCTTCTTCTGATTCACCCTCCAGACTTCACCTTCTCCTTCTCCTTCGTCTACTTCTTCTGATTCACCCTCCAGACTACACCTTCTCCTTCTCCTTCTTCTACTTCTTCTGATTCACCCTCCAGACTTCACCTTCTCCTTCTCCTTCTTCTGTTTCTTCTGATTCACCGTCCAGACTTCACCTTCTCCTTCTCCTTTTCTACTACTTCTGATTCACCCTCCAGACTTCACCTTCTCCTTCTCCTTCTTCTACTTCTTCTGATTCACCCTCCAGACTTCATCTTCTCCTTCTCCTTCTTCTGCTTCTTCTGATTCACCCTCCAGACTTCACCTTCTCCTTCTCCTTCTTCTGCTTCTTCTGATTCACCCCCCAGACTTCACCTTCTCCTTCTCCTTCTTCTACTTCTTCTGATTCACCCTCCAGACTTCACCTTCTCCTTCTCCTTCTTCTACTTCTTCTGATTCACCCTCCAGTCTTCACCTTCTCCTTCTTCTGTTTCTTCTGCTTCACCCTCCAGACTTCACCTTCTCCTTCTCTTTCTTCTGCTTCTTCTGATTCACACTCCAGACTTCACCTTCTCTTCTCCTTCTTCTGATTCTTCTGATTCACCCTCCAGACTTCACCTTCTCCTTCTCCTTCTTCTGCTTCATCTGATTCACCCTCCTGACTTCACCTTCTCCTTCTTCTTCTTCTACTTCTTCTGATTCACCCTCCTGACTTCTCCTTCTCCTTCTCCTTCTTCTACTTCTTCTGCTTCACCCTCCAGACTTCACCTTCTCCTTCTCCTTCTTCTACTTCTTCTGATTCACCCTCCAGACTTCATCTTCTCCTTCTCCTTCTTCTGCTTCTTATGATTCACCCTCCAGACTTCACCTTCTCATTCTCCTTATTCTGCTTCTTCTGATTCACCCTCCAGACTTCACCTTCTCCTTCTCCTTATTCTGCTTCTTCTGATTCACCCTCCAGACTTCACCTTCTCCTTCTCCTTCCTCTGCTTCTTCTGATTCACCCTCCAGACTTCACCTTCTCCTTCTCCTTCTTCTGATTCTTCTGATTCACCCTCCAGACTTCACCTTCTCCTTCTCCTTCTTCTGCTTCTTCTGATTCACCCTCCTGACTTCACCTTCTCTTTCTCCTTCTTCTACTTCTTCTGATTCACCCTCCTGACTTCACCTTCTCCTTCTCCTTCTTCTACTTCTTCTGCTTCACCCTCCAGAATTCACCTTCTCCTTCTCCTTCTTCTGCTTCTTCTGATTCACCCTCCAGACTTCACCTTCTCCTTCTCCTTCTTCTGCTTCTTCTGATTCACCCTCCAGACTTCACCTTCTCCTTCTCCTTCTTCTACTTCTTCTGATTCACCCTCCAGACTTCACCTCCTCCTTCTCCTTCTTCTACTTCTTCTGCTTCTCCCTCCAGACTTCACCTTCTCCTTCTCCTTCTTCTGCTTCTTCTGATTCACCCTCCAGACTTCACCTTCTCCTTCTCCTTCTTCTGATTCTTCTGATTCACCCTCCAGACTTCACCTTCTCCTTCTTCTTCTGCTTCTTATGATTCACCCTCCTGACTTCATCTTCTCCTTCTCCTTCTTCTACTTCTTCTGATTCACCCTCCTGACTTCACCTTCTCCTGCTCCTTCTTCTACTTCTTCTGCTTCACCCTCCAGACTTCACCTTCTCCTTCTCCTTTTTCTACTTCTTCTGATTCACCCTTCAGACTTCACCTTCTCCTTCTCCTTTTTCTGCTTCTTCTGATTCACCCTCCAGACTTCACCTTCTCCTTCTCCTTATTCTGCTTCTTCTGATTCACCCTCCAGACTTCACCTTCTCCTTCTCCTTCTTCTGCTTCTTCTGATTCACCCTCCAGACTTCACCTTCTCCTTCTCCTTCTTCTGCTTCTTCTGATTCACCCTCCAGACTTCACCTTCTCCTTCTCCTTCGTCTACTTCTTCTGATTCACCCTCCAGACTACACCTTCTCCTTCTCCTTCTTCTACTTCTTCTGATTCACCCTCCAGACTTCACCTTCTCCTTCTCCTTCTTCTGTTTCTTCTGATTCACCGTCCAGACTTCACCTTCTCCTTCTCCTTTTCTACTACTTCTGATTCACCCTCCAGACTTCACCTTCTCCTTCTCCTTCTTCTACTTCTTCTGATTCACCCTCCAGACTTCATCTTCTCCTTCTCCTTCTTCTGCTTCTTCTGATTCACCCTCCAGACTTCACCTTCTCCTTCTCCTTCTTCTGCTTCTTCTGATTCACCCCCCAGACTTCACCTTCTCCTTCTCCTTCTTCTACTTCTTCTGATTCACCCTCCAGACTTCACCTTCTCCTTCTCCTTCTTCTACTTCTTCTGATTCACCCTCCAGTCTTCACCTTCTCCTTCTTCTGTTTCTTCTGCTTCACCCTCCAGACTTCACCTTCTCCTTCTCTTTCTTCTGCTTCTTCTGATTCACACTCCAGACTTCACCTTCTATTCTCCTTCTTCTGATTCTTCTGATTCACCCTCCAGACTTCACCTTCTCCTTCTCCTTCTTCTGCTTCATCTGATTCACCCTCCTGACTTCACCTTCTCCTTCTTCTTCTTCTACTTCTTCTGATTCACCCTCCTGACTTCTCCTTCTCCTTCTCCTTCTTCTACTTCTTCTGCTTCACCCTCCAGACTTCACCTTCTCCTTCTCCTTCTTCTACTTCTTCTGATTCACCCTCCAGACTTCATCTTCTCCTTCTCCTTCTTCTGCTTCTTATGATTCACCCTCCAGACTTCACCTTCTCATTCTCCTTATTCTGCTTCTTCTGATTCACCCTCCAGACTTCACCTTCTCCTTCTCCTTATTCTGCTTCTTCTGATTCACCCTCCAGACTTCACCTTCTCCTTCTCCTTCCTCTGCTTCTTCTGATTCACCCTCCAGACTTCACCTTCTCCTTCTCCTTCTTCTGATTCTTCTGATTCACCCTCCAGACTTCACCTTCTCCTTCTCCTTCTTCTGCTTCTTCTGATTCACCCTCCTGACTTCACCTTCTCTTTCTCCTTCTTCTACTTCTTCTGATTCACCCTCCTGACTTCACCTTCTCCTTCTCCTTCTTCTACTTCTTCTGCTTCACCCTCCAGAATTCACCTTCTCCTTCTCCTTCTTCTACTTCTTCTGATTCACCCTCCAGACTTCACCTTCTCATTCTCCTTCTTCTGCTTCTTCTGATTCACCCTCCAGACTTCACCTTCTCCTTCTCCTTATTCTGCTTCTTCTGATTCACCCTCTAGACTTCACCTTCTCCTTCTCCTTCTTCTGCTTCTTCTGATTCACACTCCAGACTTCACCTTCTCCTTCTCCTTCTTCTACTTCTTCTGATTCACCCTCCAGACTTCACCTTCTCCTTCTCTTTCTTCTGCTTCTTCTGATTCACCCTCCAGACTTCACCTTCTCCTTCTCCTTCTTCTGATTCTTCTGATTCACCCTCCAGACTTCACCTTCTCCTTCTCCTTCTTCTGCTTCTTCTGATTCACCCTCCTGACTTCACCTTCTCCTTCTCCTTCTTCTACTTCTTCTGATTCACCCTCCTGACTTCACCTTCTCCTTCTCCTTCTTCTACTTCTACTGCTTCACCCTCCAGACTTCACCTTCTCCTTCTCCTTATTCTACTTCTTCTGATTCACCCTCCAGACTTGACCTTCTCCTTCTCCTTCTTCTACTTCTTCTGATTCACCCTCCAGACTTCACCTTCTCTTTCTCCTTCTTCTGCTTCTTCTGCTTCACCGTCCTGACTTCACCTTCTCCTTCTCCTTCTTCTACTTCTTCTGCTTCATCCCCCTGACATCACCTGCTCCTTCTCCTTCTTCTGCTTCTTCTGATTCACCCTCCTAACTTAACCTTCTCCTTCTCCTTCTTCTGCTTCTTCTGATTCACCCTCCTGACTTCACCTTCTCCTTCTCCTTCTTCTGCTTCTTCTGATTCACCCTCCAGACTTCACCTACTCCTTCTCCTTCTTCTGCTTCTTCTGATTCACCCTCCAGACTTCACCTTCTCCTTGTCCTTCTTCTGCTTCTTCTGATTCACCCTCCAGACCTCACCTTCTCCTTCTCCTTCTTCTACTTCGTCTGATTCACCCTCCAGACTTCATCTTCTCCTTCTCCTTCTTCTGCTTCTTCTGATTCACCCTCCAGACTTCACCTTCTCCTTCTCCTTCTTCTGCTTCTTCTGATTCACCCTCCAGACTTCACCTTCTCCTTCTCCTTCTTCTACTTCTTCTGATTCACCCTCCAGACTTCACCTTCTCCTTCTCCTTCTTCTACTTCTTCTGATTCACCCTCCAGTCTTCACCTTCTCCTTCTCCTTCTTCTATTTCTTCTGCTTCACCCTCCAGACTTCACCTTCTCCTTCTCTTTCTTCTGCTTCTTCTGATTCACCCTCCAGACTTCACCTTCTCCTTCTCCTTCTTCTGATTCTTCTGATTCACCCTCCAGACTTCACCTTCTCCTTCTCCTTCTTCTGCTTCTTCTGATTCACCCTCCTGACTTCACCTTCTCCTTCTCCTTCTTCTACTTCTTCTGATTCACCCTCCTGACTTCACCTTCTCCTTCTCCTTCTTCTACTTCTTCTGCTTCACCCTCCAGACTTCACCTTCTCCTTCTCCTTCTTCTACTTCTTCTGATTCACCCTTCAGACTTCACCTTCTCCTTCTCCTTTTTCTGCTTCTTCTGATTCACCCTCCAGACTTCACCTTCTCCTTCTCCTTATTCTGCTTCTTCTGATTCACCCTCCAGACTTCACCTTCTCCTTTTCCTTCTTCTGCTTCTTCTGATTCACCCTCCAGACTTCACCTTCTCCTTCTCCTTCTTCTGCTTCTTCTGATTCACCCTCCAGACTTCACCTTCTCCTTCTCCTTCTTCTGCTTTTTCTGATTCACCCTCCAGACTTCACCTTCTCCTTCTCCTTCTTCTACTTCTTCTGATTCACCCTCCAGACTTCACCTTCTCCTTCTCTTTCTTCTGCTTCTTCTGATTCACCCTCCAGACTTCACCTTCTCCTTCTCCTTCTTCTGATTCTTCTGATTCACCCTCCAGACTTCACCTTCTCCTTCTCCTTCTTCTACTTCTTCTGATTCACCCTCCTGACTTCACCTTCTCCTTCTCCTTCTTCTACTTCTTCTGATTCACCCTCCTGACTTCACCTTCTCCTTCTCCTTCTTCTACTTCTTCTGATTCACCCTCCAGACTTCACCTTCTCCTTCTCCTTCTTTTGCTTCTTCTGCTTCACACTCCAGACTTCACCTTCTCCTTCTCCTTCTTCTGCTTCTTCTGATTCACCCTCCTTACTTCACCTTCTCCTTCTCCTTCTTCTGCTTCTTCTGATTCACCCTCCTGACTTCACCTTCTCCTTCTCCTTATTCTGCTTCTTCTGTTTCACCCTCCAGACTTCACCTTCTCCTTCTCCTTCTTCTGCTTCTTCTGATTCACCCTCCAGACTTCACCTTCTCCTTCTCCTTCTTCTGCTTCTTCTGATTCACCCTCCAGACTTCACCTTCTCCTTCTCCTTCTTCTACTTCTTCTGATTCACCCTCCAGACTTCACCTTCTCCTTCTCCTTCTTCTACTTCTTCTGCTTCTCCCTCCAGACTTCACCTTCTCCTTCTCCTTCTTCTGCTTCTTCTGATTCACCCTCCAGACTTCACCTTCTCCTTCTCCTTCTTCTGATTCTTCTGATTCACCCTCCAGACTTCACCTTCTCCTTCTCCTTCTTCTGCTTCTTATGATTCACCCTCCTGACTTCATCTTCTCCTTCTCCTTCTTCTACTTCTTCTGATTCACCCTCCTGACTTCACCTTCTCCTGCTCCTTCTTCTACTTCTTCTGCTTCACCCTCCAGACTTCACCTTCTCCTTCTCCTTCTTCTACTTCTTCTGATTCACCCTTCAGACTTCACCTTCTCCTTCTCCTTTTTCTGCTTCTTCCGATTCACCCTCCAGACTTCACCTTCTCCTTCTCCTTATTCTGCTTCTTCTGATTCACCCTCCAGACTACACCTTCTCCTTCTCCTTCTTCTACTTGTTCTGATTCACCCTCCAGACTTCACCTTCTCCTTCTCCTTCTTCTGTTTCTTCTGATTCACCGTCCAGACTTCACCTTCTCCTTCTCCTTCTTCTACTACTTCTGATTCACCCTCCAGACTTCACCTTCTCCTTCTCCTTCTTCTACTTCTTCTGATTCACCCTCCAGACTTCATCTTCTCCTTCTCCTTCTTCTGCTTCTTCTGATTCACCCTCCAGACTTCACCTTCTCCTTCTCCTTCTTCTGCTTCTTCTGATTCACCCCCCAGACTTCACCTTCTCCTTCTCCTTCTTCTACTTCTTCTGATTCACCCTCCAGACTTCACCTTCTCCTTCTCCTTCTTCTACTTCTTCTGATTCACCCTCCAGTCTTCACCTTCTCCTTCTTCTGTTTCTTCTGCTTCACCCTCCAGACTTCACCTTCTCCTTCTCTTTCTTCTGCTTCTTCTGATTCACCCTCCAGACTTCACCTTCTACTTCTCCTTCTTCTGATTCTTCTGATTCACCCTCCAGACTTCACCTTCTCCTTCTCCTTCTTCTGCTTCATCTGATTCACCCTCCTGACTTCGCCTTCTCCTTCTTCTTCTTCTACTTCTTCTGATTCACCCTCCTGACTTCACCTTCTCCTTCTCCTTCTTCTACTTCTTCTGCTTCACCCTCCAGACTTCACCTTCTCCTTCTCCTTCTTCTACTTCTTCTGATTCACCCTCCAGACTTCATCTTCTCCTTCTCCTTCTTCTGCTTCTTCTGATTCACCCTCCAGACTTCACCTTCTCCTTCTTCTTATTCTGCTTCTTCTGATTCACCCTCCAGACTTCACCTTCTCCTTCTCCTTATTCTGCTTCTTCTGATTCACCCTCCAGACTTCACCTTCTCCTTCTCCTTCCTCTGCTTCTTCTGATTCACCCTCCAGACTTCACCTTCTCCTTCTCCTTCTTCTGATTCTTCTGATTCACCCTCCAGACTTCACCTTCTCCTTCTCCTTCTTCTGCTTCTTCTGATTCACCCTCCTGACTTCAACTTCTCCTTCTCCTTCTTCTACTTCTTCTGATTCACCCTCCTGACTTCACCTTCTCCTTCTCCTTCTTCTGCTTCTTCTGATTCACCCTCCAGACTTCACCTTCTCCTTCTCCTTATTCTGCTTCTTCTGATTCACCCTCTAGACTTCACCTTCTCCTTCTCCTTCTTCTGCTTCTTCTGATTCACACTCCAGACTTCACCTTCTCCTTCTCCTTCTTCTACTTCTTCTGATTCATCCTCCAGACTTCACCTTCTCCTTCTCTTTCTTCTGCTTCTTCTGATTCACCCTCCATACTTCACCTTCTCCTTCTCCTTCTTCTGATTCTTCTGATTCACCCTCCAGACTTCACCTTCTCCTTCTCCTTCTTCTGCTTCTTCTGATTCACCCTCCAGACTTCACCTTCTCCTTCTCTTTCTTCTGCTTCTTCTGATTCACCCTCCAGACTTCACCTTCTCCTTCTCCTTCTTCTGATTCTTCTGATTCACCCTCCAGACTTCACCTTCTCCTTCTCCTTCTTCTGCTTCTTCTGATTCACCCTCCTGACTTCACCTTCTCCTTCTCCTTCTTCTACTTCTTCTGATTCACCCTCCTGACTTCACCTTCTCCTTCTCCTTCTTCTACTTCTTCTGCTTCACCCTCCAGACTTCACCTTCTCCTTCTCCTTCTTCTGATTCTTCTGATTCACCCTCCAGACTTCACCTTCTCCTTCTCCTTCTTCTGCTTCTTCTGATTCACCCTCCTGACTTCACCTTCTCCTTCTCCTTCTTCTACTTCTTCTGATTCACCCTCCTGACTTCACCTTCTCCTTCTCCTTCTTCTACTTCTTCTGCTTCACCCTCCAGACTTCACCTTCTCCTTCTCCTTCTTCTGCTTCTTCTGAATCACCCTCCAGACTTCACCTTCTCCTTCTCTTTCTTCTGCTTCTTCTGATTCACCCTCCAGACTTCACCTTCTCCTTCTCCTTCTTCTGATTCTTCTGATTCACCCTCCAGACTTCACCTTCTTCTTCTCCTTCTTCTGCTTCTTCTGATTCACCCTCCTGACTTCACCTTCTCCTTCTCCTTCTTCTACTTCTTCTGATTCACCCTCCTGACTTCACCTTCTCCTTCTCCTTCTTCTACATCTTCTCCTTCACCCTCCAGACTTCACCTTCTCCTTCTCCTTCTTCTACTTCTTCTGATTCACCCTCCAGACTTCACCTTCTCCTTCTCCTTCTTTTGCTTCTTCTGCTTCACACTCCAGACTTCACCTTCTCCTTCTCCTTCTTCTGCTTCTTCTGATTCACCCTCCTTACTTCACCTTCTCCTTCTCCTTCTTCTGCTTCTTCTGATTCACCCTCCTGACTTCACCTTCTCCTTCTCCTTATTCTGCTTCTTCTGTTTCACCCTCCAGACTTCACCTTCTCCTTCTCCTTCTTCTGCTTCTTCTGATTCACCCTCCAGACTTCACCTTCTCCTTCTCCTTCTTCTGCTTCTTCTGATTCACCCTCCAGACTTCACCTTCTCCTTCTCCTTCTTCTACTTCTTCTGATTCACCCTCCAGACTTCACCTTCTCCTTCTCCTTCTTCTACTTCTTCTGCTTCTCCCTCCAGACTTCACCTTCTCCTTCTCCTTCTTCTGCTTCTTCTGATTCACCCTCCAGACTTCACCTTCTCCTTCTCCTTCTTCTGATTCTTCTGATTCACCCTCCAGACTTCACCTTCTCCTTCTCCTTCTTCTGCTTCTTATGATTCACCCTCCTGACTTCATCTTCTCCTTCTCCTTCTTCTACTTCTTCTGATTCACCCTCCTGACTTCACCTTCTCCTGCTCCTTCTTCTACTTCTTCTGCTTCACCCTCCAGACTTCACCTTCTCCTTCTCCTTCTTCTACTTCTTCTGATTCACCCTTCAGACTTCACCTTCTCCTTCTCCTTTTTCTGCTTCTTCTGATTCACCCTCCAGACTTCACCTTCTCCTTCTCCTTATTCTGCTTCTTCTGATTCACCCTCCAGACTTCACCTTCTCCTTCTCCTTCTTCTGCTTCTTCTGATTCACCCTCCAGACTTCACCTTCTCCTTCTCCTTCTTCTGCTTCTTCTGATTCACCCTCCAGACTTCACCTTCTCCTTCTCCTTCGTCTACTTCTTCTGATTCACCCTCCAGACTACACCTTCTCCTTCTCCTTCTTCTACTTGTTCTGATTCACCCTCCAGACTTCACCTTCTCCTTCTCCTTCTTCTGTTTCTTCTGATTCACCGTCCAGACTTCACCTTCTCCTTCTCCTTCTTCTACTACTTCTGATTCACCCTCCAGACTTCACCTTCTCCTTCTCCTTCTTCTACTTCTTCTGATTCACCCTCCAGACTTCATCTTCTCCTTCTCCTTCTTCTGCTTCTTCTGATTCACCCTCCAGACTTCACCTTCTCCTTCTCCTTCTTCTGCTTCTTCTGATTCACCCCCCAGACTTCACCTTCTCCTTCTCCTTCTTCTACTTCTTCTGATTCACCCTCCAGACTTCACCTTCTCCTTCTCCTTCTTCTACTTCTTCTGATTCACCCTCCAGTCTTCACCTTCTCCTTCTTCTGTTTCTTCTGCTTCACCCTCCAGACTTCACCTTCTCCTTCTCTTTCTTCTGCTTCTTCTGATTCACCCTCCAGACTTCACCTTCTACTTCTCCTTCTTCTGATTCTTCTGATTCACCCTCCAGACTTCACCTTCTCCTTCTCCTTCTTCTGCTTCATCTGATTCACCCTCCTGACTTCACCTTCTCCTTCTTCTTCTTCTACTTCTTCTGATTCACCCTCCTGACTTCACCTTCTCCTTCTCCTTCTTCTACTTCTTCTGCTTCACCCTCCAGACTTCACCTTCTCCTTCTCCTTCTTCTACTTCTTCTGATTCACCCTCCAGACTTCATCTTCTCCTTCTCCTTCTTCTGCTTCTTCTGATTCACCCTCCAGACTTCACCTTCTCCTTCTCCTTATTCTGCTTCTTCTGATTCACCCTCCAGACTTCACCTTCTCCTTCTCCTTATTCTGCTTCTTCTGATTCACCCTCCAGACTTCACCTTCTCCTTCTCCTTCCTCTGCTTCTTCTGATTCACCCTCCAGACTTCACCTTCTCCTTCTCCTTCTTCTGATTCTTCTGATTCACCCTCCAGACTTCACCTTCTCCTTCTCCTTCTTCTGCTTCTTCTGATTCACCCTCCTGACTTCACCTTCTCCTTCTCCTTCTTCTACTTCTTCTGATTCACCCTCCTGACTTCACCTTCTCCTTCTCCTTCTTCTGCTTCTTCTGATTCACCCTCCTGACTTCACCTTCTCCTTTTCCTTCTTCTACTTCTTCTGATTCACCCTCCAGACTTCACCTTCTCCTTCTCCTTCTTCTGCTTCTTCTGATTCACCCTCCAGACTTCACCTTCTCCTTCTCCTTCTTCTGCTTCTTCTGATTCACCCTCCAGACTTCACCTTCACCTTCTCCTTCTTCTACTTCTTCTGATTCACCCTCCAGACTTCACCTTCTCCTTCTCCTTCTTCTACTTCTTCTGCTTCTCCCTCCAGACTTCACCTTCTCCTTCTCCTTCTTCTGCTTCTTCTGATTCACCCTCCAGACTTCACCTTCTCCTTCTCCTTCTTCTGATTCTTCTGATTCACCCTCCAGACTTCACCTTCTCCTTCTCCTTCTTCTGCTTCTTATGATTCACCCTCCTGACTTCATCTTCTCCTTCTCCTTCTTCTACTTCTTCTGATTCACCCTCCTGACTTCACCTTCTCCTGCTCCTTCTTCTACTTCTTCTGCTTCACCCTCCAGACTTCACCTTCTCCTTCTCCTTCATCTACTTCTTCTGATTCACCCTTCAGACTTCACCTTCTCCTTCTCCTTTTTCTGCTTCTTCTGATTCACCCTCCAGACTTCAGCTTCTCCTTCTCCTTATTCTGCTTCTTCTGATTCACCCTCCAGACTTCACCTTCTCCTTCTCCTTCTTCTGCTTCTTCTGATTCACCCTCCAGACTTCACCTTCTCCTTCTCCTTCTTCTGCTTCTTCTGATTCACCCTCCAGACTTCACCTTCTCCTTCTCCTTCGTCTACTTCTTCTGATTCACCCTCCAGACTACACCTTCTCCTTCTCCTTCTTCTACTTGTTCTGATTCACCCTCCAGACTTCACCTTCTCCTTCTCCTTCTTCTGTTTCTTCTGATTCACCGTCCAGACTTCACCTTCTCCTTCTCCTTCTTCTACTACTTCTGATTCACCCTCCAGACTTCACCTTCTCCTTCTCCTTCTTCTACTTCTTCTGATTCACCCTCCAGACTTCATCTTCTCCTTCTCCTTCTTCTGCTTCTTCTGATTCACCCTCCAGACTTCACCTTCTCCTTCTCCTTCTTCTGCTTCTTCTGATTCACCCCCCAGACTTCACCTTCTCCTTCTCCTTCTTCTACTTCTTCTGATTCACCCTCCAGACTTCACCTTCTCCTTCTCCTTCTTCTACCTCTTCTGATTCACCCTCCAGTCTTCACCTTCTCCTTCTTCTGTTTCTTCTGCTTCACCCTCCAGACTTCACCTTCTCCTTCTCTTTCTTCTGCTTCTTCTGATTCACCCTCCAGACTTCACCTTCTACTTCTCCTTCTTCTGATTCTTCTGATTCACCCTCCAGACTTCACCTTCTCCTTCTCCTTCTTCTGCTTCATCTGATTCACCCTCCTGACTTCACCTTCTCCTTCTTCTTCTTCTACTTCTTCTGATTCACCCTCCTGACTTCACCTTCTCCTTCTCCTTCTTCTACTTCTTCTGCTTCACCCTCCAGACTTCACCTTCTCCTTCTCCTTCTTCTACTTCTTCTGATTCACCCTCCAGACTTCATCTTCTCCTTCTCCTTCTTCTGCTTCTTCTGATTCACCCTCCAGACTTCACCTTCTCCTTCTCCTTATTCTGCTTCTTCTGATTCACCCTCCAGACTTCACCTTCTCCTTCTCCTTATTCTGCTTCTTCTGATTCACCCTCCAGACTTCACCTTCTCCTTCTCCTTCCTCTGCTTCTTCTGATTCACCCTCCAGACTTCACCTTCTCCTTCTCCTTCTTCTGATTCTTCTGATTCACCCTCCAGACTTCACCTTCTCCTTCTCCTTCTTCTGCTTCTTCTGATTCACCCTCCTGACTTCACCTTCTCCTTCTCCTTCTTCTACTTCTTCTGATTCACCCTCCTGACTTCACCTTCTCCTTCTCCTTCTTCTGCTTCTTCTGATTCACCCTCCTGACTTCACCTTCTCCTTCTCCTTCTTCTACTTCTTCTGATTCACCCTCCTGACTTCACCTTCTCCTTCTCCTTCTTCTGCTTCTTCTGATTCACCCTCCAGACTTCACCTTCTCCTTCTCCTTATTCTGCTTCTTCTGATTCACCCTCTAGACTTCACCTTCTCCTTCTCCTTCTTCTGCTTCTTCTGATTCACACTCCAGACTTCACCTTCTCCTTCTCCTTCTTCTACTTCTTCTGATTCATCCTCCAGACTTCACCTTCTCCTTCTCTTTCTTCTGCTTCTTCTGATTCACCCTCCATACTTCACCTTCTCCTTCTCCTTCTTCTGATTCTTCTGATTCACCCTCCAGACTTCACCTTCTCCTTCTCCTTCTTCTGCTTCTTCTGATTCACCCTCCTGACTTCACCTTCTCCTTCTCCTTCTTCTACTTCTTCTGATTCACCCTCCTGACTTCACCTTCTCCTTCTCCTTCTTCTACTTCTTCTGCTTCACCCTCCAGACTTCACCTTCTCCTTCTCCTTATTCTACTTCTTCTGATTCACCCTCCAGACTTGACCTTCTCCTTCTCCTTCTTCTACTTCTTCTGATTCACCCTCCAGACTTCACCTTCTCCTTCTCCTTCTTCTGCTTCTTCTGCTTCACCGTCCTGACTTCACCTTCTCCTTCTCCTTCTTCTACTTCTTCTGCTTCATCCCCCTGACATCACCTGCTCCTTCTCCTTCTTCTGCTTCTTCTGATTCACCCTCCTAACTTCACCTTCTCCTTCTCCTTCTTCTGCTTCTTCTGATTCACCCTCCTGACTTCACCTTCTCCTTCTCCTTCTTCTGCTTCTTCTGATTCACCCTCCAGACTTCACCTTCTCCTTCTCCTTCTTCTGCTTCTTCTGATTCACCCTCCAGACTTCACCTTCTCCTTCTCCTTCTTCTGCTTCTTCTGATTCACCCTCCAGACTTCACCTTCTCCTTCTCCTTCTTCTGCTTCTTCTGATTCACCCCCCAGACTTCACCTTCTCCTTCTCCTTCTTCTACTTCTTCTGATTCACTATCCAGACTTCAACTTCTCCTTCTCCTTCTTCTACTTCTTCTGATTCACCCTCCAGTCTTCACCTTCTCCTTCTTCTGTTTCTTCTGCTTCACCCTCCAGACTTCACCTTCTCCTTCTCTTTCTTCTGCTTCTTCTGATTCACCCTCCAGACTTCACCTTCTACTTCTCCTTCTTCTGATTCTTCTGATTCACCCTCCAGACTTCACCTTCTCCTTCTCCTTCTTCTGCTTCATCTGATTCACCCTCCTGACTTCACCTTCTCCTTCTTCTTCTTCTACTTCTTCTGATTCACCCTCCTGACTTCACCTTCTCCTTCTCCTTCTTCTACTTCTTCTGCTTCACCCTCCAGACTTCACCTTCTCCTTCTCCTTCTTCTACTTCTTCTGATTCACCCTCCAGACTTCATCTTCTCCTTCTCCTTCTTCTGCTTCTTCTGATTCACCCTCCAGACTTCACCTTCTCCTTCTCCTTATTCTGCTTCTTCTGATTCACCCTCCAGACTTCACCTTCTCCTTCTCCTTATTCTGCTTCTTCTGATTCACCCTCCAGACTTCACCTTCTCCTTCTCCTTCCTCTGCTTCTTCTGATTCACCCTCCAGACTTCACCTTCTCCTTCTCCTTCTTCTGATTCTTCTGATTCACCCTCCAGACTTCACCTTCTCCTTCTCCTTCTTCTGCTTCTTCTGATTCACCCTCCTGACTTCACCTTCTCCTTCTCCTTCTTCTACTTCTTCTGATTCACCCTCCTGACTTCACCTTCTCCTTCTCCTTCTTCTGCTTCTTCTGATTCACCCTCCTGACTTCACCTTCTCCTTCTCCTTCTTCTACTTCTTCTGATTCACCCTCCTGACTTCACCTTCTCCTTCTCCTTCTTCTGCTTCTTCTGATTCACCCTCCAGACTTCACCTTCTCCTTCTCCTTATTCTGCTTCTTCTGATTCACCCTCTAGACTTCACCTTCTCCTTCTCCTTCTTCTGCTTCTTCTGATTCACACTCCAGACTTCACCTTCTCCTTCTCCTTCTTCTACTTCTTCTGATTCATCCTCCAGACTTCACCTTCTCCTTCTCTTTCTTCTGCTTCTTCTGATTCACCCTCCATACTTCACCTTCTCCTTCTCCTTCTTCTGATTCTTCTGATTCACCCTCCAGACTTCACCTTCTCCTTCTCCTTCTTCTGCTTCTTCTGATTCACCCTCCTGACTTCACCTTCTCCTTCTCCTTCTTCTACTTCTTCTGATTCACCCTCCTGACTTCACCTTCTCCTTCTCCTTCTTCTACTTCTTCTGCTTCACCCTCCAGACTTCACCTTCTCCTTCTCCTTATTCTACTTCTTCTGATTCACCCTCCAGACTTGACCTTCTCCTTCTCCTTCTTCTACTTCTTCTGATTCACCCTCCAGACTTCACCTTCTCCTTCTCCTTCTTCTGCTTCTTCTGCTTCACCGTCCTGACTTCACCTTCTCCTTCTCCTTCTTCTACTTCTTCTGCTTCATCCCCCTGACTTCACCTGCTCCTTCTCCTTCTTCTGCTTCTTCTGATTCACCCTCCTAACTTCACCTTCTCCTTCTCCTTCTTCTGCTTCTTCTGATTCACCCTCCTGACTTCACCTTCTCCTTCTCCTTCTTCTGCTTCTTCTGATTCACCCTCCAGACTTCACCTTCTCCTTCTCCTTCTTCTGCTTCTTCTGATTCACCCTCCAGACTTCACCTTCTCCTTCTCCTTCTTCTGCTTCTTCTGATTCACCCTCCAGACCTCGCCTTCTCCTTCTCCTTCTTCTACTTCTTCTGATTCACCCTCCAGACTTCATCTTCTCCTTCTCCTTCTTCTGCTTCTTCTGATTCACCCTCCAGACTTCACCTTCTCCTTCTCCTTCTTCTGCTTCTTCTGATTCACCCTCCAGACTTCACCTTCTCCTTCTCCTTCTTCTACTTCTTCTGATTCACCCTCCAGACTTCACCTTCTCCTTCTCCTTCTTCTACTTCTTCTGATTCACCCTCCAGTCTTCACCTTCTCCTTCTCCTTCTTCTGTTTCTTCTGCTTCACCCTCCAGACTTCACCTTCTCCTTCTCTTTCTTCTGCTTCTTCTGATTCACCCTCCAGACTTCACCTTCTCCTTCTCCTTCTTCTGATTCTTCTGATTCACCCTCCAGACTTCACCTTCTCCTTCTCCTTCTTCTGCTTCTTCTGATTCACCCTCCTGACTTCACCTTCTCCTTCTCCTTCTTCGACTTCTTCTGATTCACCCTCCTGACTTCACCTTCTCCTTCTCCTTCTTCTACTTCTTCTGCTTCACCCTCCAGACTTCACCTTCTCCTTCTCCTTCTTCTACTTCTTCTGATTCACCCTTCAGACTTCACCTTCTCCTTCTCCTTTTTCTGCTTCTTCTGATTCACCCTCCAGACTTCACCTTCTCCTTCTCCTTATTCTGCTTCTTCTGATTCACCCTCCAGACTTCACCTTCTCCTTCTCCTTCTTCTGCTTCTTCTGATTCACCCTCCAGACTTCACCTTCTCCTTCTCCTTCTTCTGCTTCTTCTGATTCACCCTCCAGACTTCACCTTCTCCTTCTCCTTCTTCTGCTTTTTCTGATTCACCCTCCAGACTTCACCTTCTCCTTCTCCTTCTTCTACTTCTTCTGATTCACCCTCCAGACTTCACCTTCTCCTTCTCTTTCTTCTGCTTCTTCTGATTCACCCTCCAGACTTCACCTTCTCCTTCTCCTTCTTCTGATTCTTCTGATTCACCCTCCAGACTTCACCTTCTCTTTCTCCTTCTTCTGCTTCTTCTGATTCACCCTCCTGACTTCACCTTCTCCTTCTCCTTCTTCTACTTCTTCTGATTCACCATCCTGACTTCACCTTCTCCTTCTCCTTCTACTACTTCTTCTGCTTCACCCTCCAGACTTCACCTTCTCCTTCTCCTTCTTCTACTTCTTCTGATTCACCCTCCAGACTTCACCTTCTCCTTCTCCTTCTTCTACTTCTTCTGATTCACACTCCTGACTTCACCTTCTCCTTCTCCTTCTTCTACTTCTTCTGCTTCACCTTCCAGACTTCACCTTCTCCTTCTCTTTCTTCTGCTTCTTCTGATTCACCCTCCAGACTTCACCTTCTCCTTCTCCTTCTTCTGCTTCATCTGATTCACCCTCCTGACTTCACCTTCTCCTTCTTCTTCTTCTACTTCTTCTGATTCACCCTCCTGACTTCACCTTCTCCTTCTCCTTCTTCTACTTCTTCTGCTTCACCCTCCAGACTTCACCTTCTCCTTCTCCTTCTTCTACTTCTTCTGATTCACCCTCCAGACTTCATCTTCTCCTTCTCCTTCTTCTGCTTCTTCAGATTCACCCTCCAGACTTCACCTTCTCCTTCTCCTTATTCTGCTTCTTCTGATTCACCCTCCAGACTTCACCTTCTCCTTCTCCTTATTCTGCTTCTTCTGATTCACCCTCCAGACTTCACCTTCTCCTTCTCCTTCCTCTGCTTCTTCTGATTCACCCTCCAGACTTCACCTTCTCCTTCTCCTTCTTCTGATTCTTCTGATTCACCCTCCAGACTTCACCTTCTCCTTCTCCTTCTTCTGCTTCTTCTGATTCACCCTCCTGACTTCACCTTCTCCTTCTCCTTCTTCTACTTCTTCTGATTCACCCTCCTGACTTCACCTTCTCCTTCTCCTTCTTCTGCTTCTTCTGATTCACCCTCCTGACTTCACCTTCTCCTTCTCCTTCTTCTACTTCTTCTGATTCACCCTCCTGACTTCAACTTCTCCTTCTCCTTCTTCTGCTTCTTCTGATTCACCCTCCAGACTTCACCTTCTCCTTCTCCTTATTCTGCTTCTTCTGATTCACCCTCTAGACTTCACCTTCTCCTTCTCCTTCTTCTGCTTCTTCTGATTCACACTCCAGACTTCACCTTCTCCTTCTCCTTCTTCTACTTCTTCTGATTCATCCTCCAGACTTCACCTTCTCCTTCTCTTTCTTCTGCTTCTTCTGATTCACCCTCCATACTTCACCTTCTCCTTCTCCTTCTTCTGATTCTTCTGATTCACCCTCCAGACTTCACCTTCTCCTTCTCCTTCTTCTGCTTCTTCTGATTCACCCTCCTGACTTCACCTTCTCCTTCTCCTTCTTCTACTTCTTCTGATTCACCCTCCTGACTTCACCTTCTCCTTCTCCTTCATCTACTTCTTCTGCTTCACCCTCCAGACTTCACCTTCTCCTTCTCCTTATTCTACTTCTTCTGATTCACCCTCCAGACTTGACCTTCTCCTTCTCCTTCTTCTACTTCTTCTGATTCACCCTCCAGACTTCACCTTCTCCTTCTCCTTCTTCTGCTTCTTCTGCTTCACCGTCCTGACTTCACCTTCTCCTTCTCCTTCTTCTACTTCTTCTGCTTCATCCCCCTGACATCACCTGCTCCTTCTCCTTCTTCTGCTTCTTCTGATTCACCCTCCTAACTTCACCTTCTCCTTCTCCTTCTTCTGCTTCTTCTGATTCACCCTCCTGACTTCACCTTCTCCTTCTCCTTCTTCTGCTTCTTCTGATTCACCCTCCAGACTTCACCTTCTCCTTCTCCTTCTTCTGCTTCTTCTGATTCACCCTCCAGACTTCACCTTCTCCTGCTCCTTCTTCTGCTTCTTCTGATTCACCCTCCAGACCTCGCCTTCTCCTTCTCCTTCTTCTACTTCTTCTGATTCACCCTCCAGACTTCATCATCTCCTTCTCCTTCTTCTGCTTCTTCTGATTCACCCTCCAGACTTCACCTTCTCCTTCTCCTTCTTCTGCTTCTTCTGATTCACCCTCCAGACTTCACCTTCTCCTTCTCCTTCTTCTACTTCTTCTGATTCACCCTCCAGACTTCACCTTCTCCTTCTCCTTCTTCTACTTCTTCTGATTCACCCTCCAGTCTTCACCTTCTCCTTCTCCTTCTTCTGTTTCTTCTGCTTCACCCTCCAGACTTCACCTTCTCCTTCTCTTTCTTCTGCTTCTTCTGATTCACCCTCCAGACTTCACCTTCTCCTTCTCCTTCTTCTGATTCTTCTGATTCACCCTCCAGACTTCACCTTCTCCTTCTCCTTCTTCTGCTTCTTCTGATTCACCCTCCTGACTTCACCTTCTCCTTCTCCTTCTTCGACTTCTTCTGATTCACCCTCCTGACTTCACCTTCTCCTTCTCCTTCTTCTACTTCTTCTGCTTCACCCTCCAGACTTCACCTTCTCCTTCTCCTTCTTCTACTTCTTCTGATTCACCCTTCAGACTTCACCTTCTCCTTCTCCTTTTTCTGCTTCTTCTGATTCACCCTCCAGACTTCACCTTCTCCTTCTCCTTATTCTGCTTCTTCTGATTCACCCTCCAGACTTCACCTTCTCCTTCTCCTTCTTCTGCTTCTTCTGATTCACCCTCCAGACTTCACCTTCTCCTTCTCCTTCTTCTGCTTCTTCTGATTCACCCTCCAGACTTCACCTTCTCCTTCTCTTTCTTCTGCTTCTTCTGATTCACCCTCCAGACTTCACCTTCTCCTTCTCCTTCTTCTGATTCTTCTGATTCACCCTCCAGACTTCACCTTCTCCTTCTCCTTCTTCTGCTTCTTCTGATTCACCCTCCTGACTTCACCTTCTCCTTCTCCTTCTTCTACTTCTTCTGATTCACCATCCTGACTTCACCTTCTCCTTCTCCTTCTACTACTTCTTCTGCTTCACCCTCCAGACTTCACCTTCTCCTTCTCCTTCTTCTACTTCTTCTGATTCACCCTCCAGACTTCACCTTCTCCTTCTCCTTCTTCTACTTCTTCTGATTCACCCTCCTGACTTCACCTTCTCCTTCTCCTTCTTCTACTTCTTCTGCTTCACCCTCCAGACTTCACCTTCTCCTTCTCCTTCTTCTACTTCTTCTGATTCACCCTTCAGACTTCACCTTCTCCTTCTCCTTTTTCTGCTTCTTCTGATTCACCCTCCAGACTTCACCTTCTCCTTCTCCTTATTCTGCTTCTTCTGATTCACCCTCCAGACTTCACCTTCTCCTTCTCCTTCTTCTGCTTCTTCTGATTCACCCTCCAGACTTCACCTTCTCCTTTTCCTTCTTCTGCTTCTTCTGATTCACCCTCCAGACTTCACCTTCTCCTTCTCCTTCTTCTGCTTTTTCTGATTCACCCTCCAGACTTCACCTTCTCCTTCTCCTTCTTCTACTTCTTCTGATTCACCCTCCAGACTTCACCTTCTCCTTCTCTTTCTTCTGCTTCTTCTGATTCACCCTCCAGACTTCACCTTCTCCTTCTCCTTCTTCTGATTCTTCTGATTCACCGTCCAGACTTCACCTTCTCCTTCTCCTTCTTCTGCTTCTTCTGATTCACCCTCCTGACTTCACCTTCTCCTTCTCCTTCTTCGACTTCTTCTGATTCATCCTCCTGACTTCACCTTCTCCTTCTCCTTCTTCTACTTCTTCTGCTTCACCCTCCAGACTTCACCTTCTCCTTCTCCTTCTTCTGCTTCTTCTGATTCACCCTCCAGACTTCACCTTCTCCTTCTCCTTCTTTTGCTTCTTCTGCTTCACACTCCAGACTTCACCTTCTCCTTCTCCTTCTTCTGCTTCTTCTGATTCACCCTCCTTACTTCACCTTCTCCTTCTCCTTCTTCTGCTTCTTCTGATTCACCCTCCTGACTTCACCTTCTCCTTCTCCTTATTCTGCTTCTTCTGTTTCACCCTCCAGACTTCACCTTCTCCTTCTCCTTCTTCTGCTTCTTCTGATTCACCCTCCAGACTTCACCATCTTCTTCTCCTTCTTCTACTTCTTCTGATTCACCCTCCAGACTTCACCTTCTCCTTCTCCTTCTTCTGCTTCTTCTGGTTCACCCTCCAGACTTCACCTTCTCCTTCTCCTTCGTCTACTTCTTCTGATTCACCCTCCAGATTTCACCTTCTCCTTCTCCTTCTTCTGTTTCTTCTGATTCACCCTCCAGACTTCACCTTCTCCTTCTCCTTCTTCTGATTCTTCTGATTCACCCTCCAGACTTCACCTTCTCCTTCTCCTTCTTCTGCTTTTTCTGATTCACCCTCCAGACTTCACCTTCTCCTTCTCCTTCTTCTACTTCTTCTGATTCACCCTCCAGACTTCACCTTCTCCTTCTCTTTCTTCTGCTTCTTCTGATTCACCCTCCAGACTTCACCTTCTCCTTCTCCTTCTTCTGATTCTTCTGATTCACCGTCCAGACTTCACCTTCTCCTTCTCCTTCTTCTGCTTCTTCTGATTCACCCTCCTGACTTCACCTTCTCCTTCTCCTTCTTCGACTTCTTCTGATTCATCCTCCTGACTTCACCTTCTCCTTCTCCTTCTTCTACTTCTTCTGCTTCACCCTCCAGACTTCACCTTCTCCTTCTCCTTCTTCTGCTTCTTCTGATTCACCCTCCAGACTTCACCTTCTCCTTCTCCTTCTTTTGCTTCTTCTGCTTCACACTCCAGACTTCACCTTCTCCTTCTCCTTCTTCTGCTTCTTCTGATTCACCCTCCTTACTTCACCTTCTCCTTCTCCTTCTTCTGCTTCTTCTGATTCACCCTCCTGACTTCACCTTCTCCTTCTCCTTATTCTGCTTCTTCTGTTTCACCCTCCAGACTTCACCTTCTCCTTCTCCTTCTTCTGCTTCTTCTGATTCACCCTCCAGACTTCACCATCTCCTTCTCCTTCTTCTACTTCTTCTGATTCACCCTCCAGACTTCACCTTCTCCTTCTCCTTCTTCTGCTTCTTCTGGTTCACCCTCCAGACTTCACCTTCTCCTTCTCCTTCGTCTACTTCTTCTGATTCACCCTCCAGACTACACCTTCTCCTTCTCCTTCTTCTACTTCTTCTGATTCACCCTCCAGATTTCACCTTCTCCTTCTCCTTCTTCTGTTTCTTCTGATTCACCCTCCAGACTTCACCTTCTCCTTCTCCTTCTTCTACTTCTTCTGATTCACCCTCCAGACTTCACCTTCTCCTTCTCCTTCTTCTACTTCTTCTGATTCACCCTCCAGACTTCACCTTCTCCTTCTCCTTCTTCTACTTCTTCTGCTTCTCCCTCCAGACTTCACCTTCTCCTTCTCCTTCTTCTGCTTCTTCTGATTCACCCTCCAGACTTCACCATCTCCTTCTCTTTCTTCTGCTTCTTCTGATTCACCCTCCAGACTTCACCTTCTCCTTCTCCTTCTTCTGATTCTTCTGATTCACCCTCCAGACTTCACCTTCTCCTTCTCCTTCTTCTGCTTCTTCTGATTCACCCTCCTGACTTCACCTTCTCCTTCTCCTTCTTCTACTTCTTCTGATTCATCCTCCTGACTTCACCTTCTCCTTCTCCTTCTTCTACTTCTTCTGCTTCACCCTCCAGACTTCACCTTCTCCTTCTCCTTCTTCTGCTTCTTCTGATTCACCCTCCAGACTTCACCTTCTCCTTCTCCTTCTTTTGCTTCTTCTGCTTCACACTCCAGACTTCACCTTCTCCTTCTCCTTCTTCTGCTTCTTCTGATTCACCCTCCTTACTTCACCTTCTCCTTCTCCTTCTTCTGCTTCTTCTGATTCACCCTCCTGACTTCACCTTCTCCTTCTCCTTATTCTGCTTCTTCTGTTTCACCCTCCAGACTTCACCTTCTCCTTCTCCTTCTTCTGCTTCTTCTGATTCACCCTCCAGACTTCACCATCTCCTTCTCCTTCTTCTACTTCTTCTGATTCACCCTCCAGACTTCACCTTCTCCTTCTCCTTCTTCTGCTTCTTCTGGTTCACCCTCCAGACTTCACCTTCTCCTTCTCCTTCGTCTACTTCTTCTGATTCACCCTCCAGATTTCACCTTCTCCTTCTCCTTCTTCTGTTTCTTCTGATTCACCCTCCAGACTTCACCTTCTCCTTCTCCTTCTTCTGATTCTTCTGATTCACCCTCCAGACTTCACCTTCTCCTTCTCCTTCTTCTGCTTTTTCTGATTCACCCTCCAGACTTCACCTTCTCCTTCTCCTTCTTCTACTTCTTCTGATTCACCCTCCAGACTTCACCTTCTCCTTCTCTTTCTTCTGCTTCTTCTGATTCACCCTCCAGACTTCACCTTCTCCTTCTCCTTCTTCTGATTCTTCTGATTCACCGTCCAGACTTCACCTTCTCCTTCTCCTTCTTCTGCTTCTTCTGATTCACCCTCCTGACTTCACCTTCTCCTTCTCCTTCTTCGACTTCTTCTGATTCATCCTCCTGACTTCACCTTCTCCTTCTCCTTCTTCTACTTCTTCTGCTTCACCCTCCAGACTTCACCTTCTCCTTCTCCTTCTTCTGCTTCTTCTGATTCACCCTCCAGACTTCACCTTCTCCTTCTCCTTCTTTTGCTTCTTCTGCTTCACACTCCAGACTTCACCTTCTCCTTCTCCTTCTTCTGCTTCTTCTGATTCACCCTCCTTACTTCACCTTCTCCTTCTCCTTCTTCTGCTTCTTCTGATTCACCCTCCTGACTTCACCTTCTCCTTCTCCTTATTCTGCTTCTTCTGTTTCACCCTCCAGACTTCACCTTCTCCTTCTCCTTCTTCTGCTTCTTCTGATTCACCCTCCAGACTTCACCATCTCCTTCTCCTTCTTCTACTTCTTCTGATTCACCCTCCAGACTTCACCTTCTCCTTCTCCTTCTTCTGCTTCTTCTGGTTCACCCTCCAGACTTCACCTTCTCCTTCTCCTTCGTCTACTTCTTCTGATTCACCCTCCAGACTACACCTTCTCCTTCTCCTTCTTCTACTTCTTCTGATTCACCCTCCAGATTTCGCCTTCTCCTTCTCCTTCTTCTGTTTCTTCTGATTCACCCTCCAGACTTCACCTTCTCCTTCTCCTTCTTCTACTTCTTCTGATTCACCCTCCAGACTTCACCTTCTCCTTCTCCTTCTTCTACTTCTTCTGATTCACCCTCCAGACTTCACCTTCTCCTTCTCCTTCTTCTACTTCTTCTGCTTCTCCCTCCAGACTTCACCTTCTCCTTCTCCTTCTTCTGCTTCTTCTGATTCACCCTCCAGACTTCACCTTCTCCTTCTCTTTCTTCTGCTTCTTCTGATTCACCCTCCAGACTTCACCTTCTCCTTCTCCTTCTTCTGATTCTTCTGATTCACCCTCCAGACTTCACCTTCTCCTTCTCCTTCTTCTGCTTCTTCTGATTCACCCTCCTGACTTCACCTTCTCCTTCTCCTTCTTCTACTTCTTCTGATTCACCCTCCTGACTTCACCTTCTCCTTCTCCTTCTTCTACTTCTTCTGCTTCACCCTCCAGACTTCACCTTCTCCTTCTCCTTCTTCTACTTCTTCTGATTCACCCTCCAGACTTCACCTTCTCCTTCTCCTTCTTTTGCTTCTTCTGCTTCACACTCCAGACTTCACCTTCTCCTTCTCCTTCTTCTGCTTCTTCTGATTCACCCTCCTTACTTCACCTTCTCCTTCTCCTTCTTCTGCTTCTTCTGATTCACCCTCCTGACTTCACCTTCTCCTTCTCCTTATTCTGCTTCTTCTGTTTCACCCTCCAGACTTCACCTTCTCCTTCTCCTTCTTCTGCTTCTTCTGATTCACCCTCCAGACTTCACCTTCTCCTTCTCCTTCTTCTGCTTCTTCTGATTCACCCTCCAGACTTCACCTTCTCCTTCTCCTTCTTCTACTTCTTCTGATTCACCCTCCAGACTTCACCTTCTCCTTCTCCTTCTTCTACTTCTTCTGCTTCTCCCTCCAGACTTCACCTTCTCCTTCTCCTTCTTCTGCTTCTTCTGATTCACCCTCCAGACTTCACCTTCTCCTTCTCCTTCTTCTACTTCTTCTGATTCACCCTCCAGACTTCACCTTCTCCTTTTCCTTCTTCTGCTTCTTCTGATTCACCCTCCAGACTTCACCTTCTCCTTCTCCTTCTTCTGCTTTTTCTGATTCACCCTCCAGACTTCACCTTCTCCTTCTCCTTCTTCTACTTCTTCTGATTCACCCTCCAGACTTCACCTTCTCCTTCTCTTTCTTCTGCTTCTTCTGATTCACCCTCCAGACTTCACCTACTCCTTCTCCTTCTTCTGATTCTTCTGATTCACCGTCCAGACTTCACCTTCTCCTTCTCCTTCTTCTACTTCTTCTGCTTCACCCTCCAGACTTCACCTTCTCCTTCTCCTTCTTCTACTTCTTCTGATTCACCCTCCTGACTTCACCTTCTCCTTCTCCTTCTTGTACTTCTTCTGATTCACCCTCCTGACTTCACCTTCTCCTTCTCCTTCTTCTACTTCTTCTGCTTCACCCTCCAGACTTCACCTTCTCCTTCTCCTTCTTCTGCTTCTTCTGATTCACCCTCCAGACTTCACCTTCTCCTTCTCCTTCTTTTGCTTCTTCTGATTCACCCTCCAGACTTCACCTTCTCCTTCTCCTTCTTCTGATTCTTCTGATTCACCGTCCAGACTTCACCTTCTCCTTCTCCTTCTTCTGCTTCTTCTGATTCACCCTCCTGACTTCACCTTCTCCTTCTCCTTCTTCGACTTCTTCTGATTCATCCTCCTGACTTCACCTTCTCCTTCTCCTTCTTCTACTTCTTCTGCTTCACCCTCCAGACTTCACCTTCTCCTTCTCCTTCTTCTGCTTCTTCTGATTCACCCTCCAGACTTCACCTTCTCCTTCTCCTTCTTTTGCTTCTTCTGCTTCACACTCCAGACTTCACCTTCTCCTTCTCCTTCTTCTGCTTCTTCTGATTCACCCTCCTTACTTCACCTTCTCCTTCTCCTTCTTCTGCTTCTTCTGATTCACCCTCCTGACTTCACCTTCTCCTTCTCCTTATTCTGCTTCTTCTGTTTCACCCTCCAGACTTCACCTTCTCCTTCTCCTTCTTCTGCTTCTTCTGATTCACCCTCCAGACTTCACCATCTCCTTCTCCTTCTTCTACTTCTTCTGATTCACCCTCCAGACTTCACCTTCTCCTTCTCCTTCTTCTGCTTCTTCTGGTTCACCCTCCAGACTTCACCTTCTCCTTCTCCTTCGTCTACTTCTTCTGATTCACCCTCCAGACTACACCTTCTCCTTCTCCTTCTTCTACTTCTTCTGATTCACCCTCCAGATTTCACCTTCTCCTTCTCCTTCTTCTGTTTCTTCTGATTCACCCTCCAGACTTCACCTTCTCCTTCTCCTTCTTCTACTTCTTCTGATTCACCCTCCAGACTTCACCTTCTCCTTCTCCTTCTTCTACTTCTTCTGATTCACCCTCCAGACTTCACCTTCTCCTTCTCCTTCTTCTACTTCTTCTGCTTCTCCCTCCAGACTTCACCTTCTCCTTCTCCTTCTTCTGCTTCTTCTGATTCACCCTCCAGACTTCACCATCTCCTTCTCTTTCTTCTGCTTCTTCTGATTCACCCTCCAGACTTCACCTTCTCCTTCTCCTTCTTCTGATTCTTCTGATTCACCCTCCAGACTTCACCTTCTCCTTCTCCTTCTTCTGCTTCTTCTGATTCACCCTCCTGACTTCACCTTCTCCTTCTCCTTCTTCTACTTCTTCTGATTCATCCTCCTGACTTCACCTTCTCCTTCTCCTTCTTCTACTTCTTCTGCTTCACCCTCCAGACTTCACCTTCTCCTTCTCCTTCTTCTGCTTCTTCTGATTCACCCTCCAGACTTCACCTTCTCCTTCTCCTTCTTTTGCTTCTTCTGCTTCACACTCCAGACTTCACCTTCTCCTTCTCCTTCTTCTGCTTCTTCTGATTCACCCTCCTTACTTCACCTTCTCCTTCTCCTTCTTCTGCTTCTTCTGATTCACCCTCCTGACTTCACCTTCTCCTTCTCCTTATTCTGCTTCTTCTGTTTCACCCTCCAGACTTCACCTTCTCCTTCTCCTTCTTCTGCTTCTTCTGATTCACCCTCCAGACTTCACCATCTCCTTCTCCTTCTTCTACTTCTTCTGATTCACCCTCCAGACTTCACCTTCTCCTTCTCCTTCTTCTGCTTCTTCTGGTTCACCCTCCAGACTTCACCTTCTCCTTCTCCTTCGTCTACTTCTTCTGATTCACCCTCCAGATTTCACCTTCTCCTTCTCCTTCTTCTGTTTCTTCTGATTCACCCTCCAGACTTCACCTTCTCCTTCTCCTTCTTCTGATTCTTCTGATTCACCCTCCAGACTTCACCTTCTCCTTCTCCTTCTTCTGCTTTTTCTGATTCACCCTCCAGACTTCACCTTCTCCTTCTCCTTCTTCTACTTCTTCTGATTCACCCTCCAGACTTCACCTTCTCCTTCTCTTTCTTCTGCTTCTTCTGATTCACCCTCCAGACTTCACCTTCTCCTTCTCCTTCTTCTGATTCTTCTGATTCACCGTCCAGACTTCACCTTCTCCTTCTCCTTCTTCTGCTTCTTCTGATTCACCCTCCTGACTTCACCTTCTCCTTCTCCTTCTTCGACTTCTTCTGATTCATCCTCCTGACTTCACCTTCTCCTTCTCCTTCTTCTACTTCTTCTGCTTCACCCTCCAGACTTCACCTTCTCCTTCTCCTTCTTCTGCTTCTTCTGATTCACCCTCCAGACTTCACCTTCTCCTTCTCCTTCTTTTGCTTCTTCTGCTTCACACTCCAGACTTCACCTTCTCCTTCTCCTTCTTCTGCTTCTTCTGATTCACGCTCCTTACTTCACCTTCTCCTTCTCCTTCTTCTGCTTCTTCTGATTCACCCTCCTGACTTCACCTTCTCCTTCTCCTTATTCTGCTTCTTCTGTTTCACCCTCCAGACTTCACCTTCTCCTTCTCCTTCTTCTGCTTCTTCTGATTCACCCTCCAGACTTCACCATCTCCTTCTCCTTCTTCTACTTCTTCTGATTCACCCTCCAGACTTCACCTTCTCCTTCTCCTTCTTCTGCTTCTTCTGGTTCACCCTCCAGACTTCACCTTCTCCTTCTCCTTCGTCTACTTCTTCTGATTCACCCTCCAGACTACACCTTCTCCTTCTCCTTCTTCTACTTCTTCTGATTCACCCTCCAGATTTCGCCTTCTCCTTCTCCTTCTTCTGTTTCTTCTGATTCACCCTCCAGACTTCACCTTCTCCTTCTCCTTCTTCTACTTCTTCTGATTCACCCTCCAGACTTCACCTTCTCCTTCTCCTTCTTCTACTTCTTCTGATTCACCCTCCAGACTTCACCTTCTCCTTCTCCTTCTTCTACTTCTTCTGCTTCTCCCTCCAGACTTCACCTTCTCCTTCTCCTTCTTCTGCTTCTTCTGATTCACCCTCCAGACTTCACCTTCTCCTTCTCTTTCTTCTGCTTCTTCTGATTCACCCTCCAGACTTCACCTTCTCCTTCTCCTTCTTCTGATTCTTCTGATTCACCCTCCAGACTTCACCTTCTCCTTCTCCTTCTTCTGCTTCTTCTGATTCACCCTCCTGACTTCACCTTCTCCTTCTCCTTCTTCTACTTCTTCTGATTCACCCTCCTGACTTCACCTTCTCCTTCTCCTTCTTCTACTTCTTCTGCTTCACCCTCCAGACTTCACCTTCTCCTTCTCCTTCTTCTACTTCTTCTGATTCACCCTCCAGACTTCACCTTCTCCTTCTCCTTCTTTTGCTTCTTCTGCTTCACACTCCAGACTTCACCTTCTCCTTCTCCTTCTTCTGCTTCTTCTGATTCACCCTCCTTACTTCACCTTCTCCTTCTCCTTCTTCTGCTTCTTCTGATTCACCCTCCTGACTTCACCTTCTCCTTCTCCTTATTCTGCTTCTTCTGTTTCACCCTCCAGACTTCACCTTCTCCTTCTCCTTCTTCTGCTTCTTCTGATTCACCCTCCAGACTTCACCTTCTCCTTCTCCTTCTTCTGCTTCTTCTGATTCACCCTCCAGACTTCACCTTCTCCTTCTCCTTCTTCTACTTCTTCTGATTCACCCTCCAGACTTCACCTTCTCCTTCTCCTTCTTCTACTTCTTCTGCTTCTCCCTCCAGACTTCACCTTCTCCTTCTCCTTCTTCTGCTTCTTCTGATTCACCCTCCAGACTTCACCTTCTCCTTCTCCTTCTTCTACTTCTTCTGATTCACCCTCCAGACTTCACCTTCTCCTTTTCCTTCTTCTGCTTCTTCTGATTCACCCTCCAGACTTCACCTTCTCCTTCTCCTTCTTCTGCTTTTTCTGATTCACCCTCCAGACTTCACCTTCTCCTTCTCCTTCTTCTACTTCTTCTGATTCACCCTCCAGACTTCACCTTCTCCTTCTCTTTCTTCTGCTTCTTCTGATTCACCCTCCAGACTTCACCTACTCCTTCTCCTTCTTCTGATTCTTCTGATTCACCGTCCAGACTTCACCTTCTCCTTCTCCTTCTTCTACTTCTTCTGCTTCACCCTCCAGACTTCACCTTCTCCTTCTCCTTCTTCTACTTCTTCTGATTCACCCTCCTGACTTCACCTTCTCCTTCTCCTTCTTGTACTTCTTCTGATTCACCCTCCTGACTTCACCTTCTCCTTCTCCTTCTTCTACTTCTTCTGCTTCACCCTCCAGACTTCACCTTCTCCTTCTCCTTCTTCTGCTTCTTCTGATTCACCCTCCAGACTTCACCTTCTCCTTCTCCTTCTTTTGCTTCTTCTGCTTCACACTCCAGACTTCACCTTCTCCTTCTCCTTCTTCTGCTTCTTCTGATTCACCCTCCTTACTTCACCTTCTCCTTCTCCTTCTTCTGCTTCTTCTGATTCACCCTCCAGACTTCACCATCTCCTTCTCCTTCTTCTACTTCTTCTGATTCACCCTCCAGACTTCACCTTCTCCTTCTCCTTCTTCTGCTTCTTCTGGTTCACCCTCCAGACTTCACCTTCTCCTTCTCCTTCGTCTACTTCTTCTGATTCATCCTCCAGACTACACCTTCTCCTTCTCCTTCTTCTACTTCTTCTGATTCACCCTCCAGATTTCGCCTTCTCCTTCTCCTTCTTCTGTTTCTTCTGATTCACCCTCCAGACTTCACCTTCTCCTTCTCCTTCTTCTACTTCTTCTGATTCACCCTCCAGACTTCACCTTCTCCTTCTCCTTCTTCTACTTCTTCTGATTCACCCTCCAGACTTCACCTTCTCCTTCTCCTTCTACTACTTCTTCTGCTTCTCCCTCCAGACTTCACCTTCTCCTTCTCCTTCTTCTGCTTCTTCTGATTCACCCTCCAGACTTCACCATCTCCTTCTCCTTCTTCTACTTCTTCTGATTCACCCTCCAGACTTCACCTTCTCCTTCTCCTTCTTCTGCTTCTTCTGGTTCACCCTCCAGACTTCACCTTCTCCTTCTCCTTCGTCTACTTCTTCTGATTCACCCTCCAGACTACACCTTCTCCTTCTCCTTCTTCTACTTCTTCTGATTCACCCTCCAGATTTCGCCTTCTCCTTCTCCTTCTTCTGTTTCTTCTGATTCACCCTCCAGACTTCACCTTCTCCTTCTCCTTCTTCTACTTCTTCTGATTCACCCTCCAGACTTCACCTTCTCCTTCTCCTTCTTCTACTTCTTCTGATTCACCCTCCAGACTTCACCTTCTCCTTCTCCTTCTTCTACTTCTTCTGCTTCTCCCTCCAGACTTCACCTTCTCCTTCTCCTTCTTCTGCTTCTTCTGATTCACCCTCCAGACTTCACCTTCTCCTTCTCTTTCTTCTGCTTCTTCTGATTCACCCTCCAGACTTCACCTTCTCCTTCTCCTTCTTCTGATTCTTCTGATTCACCCTCCAGACTTCACCTTCTCCTTCTCCTTCTTCTGCTTCTTCTGATTCACCCTCCTGACTTCACCTTCTCCTTCTCCTTCTTCTACTTCTTCTGATTCACCCTCCTGACTTCACCTTCTCCTTCTCCTTCTTCTACTTCTTCTGCTTCACCCTCCAGACTTCACCTTCTCCTTCTCCTTCTTCTACTTCTTCTGATTCACCCTCCAGACTTCACCTTCTCCTTCTCCTTCTTTTGCTTCTTCTGCTTCACACTCCAGACCTCACCTTCTCCTTCTCCTTCTTCTGCTTCTTCTGATTCACCCTCCTTACTTCACCTTCTCCTTCTCCTTCTTCTGCTTCTTCTGATTCACCCTCCTGACTTCACCTTCTCCTTCTCCTTATTCTGCTTCTTCTGTTTCACCCTCCAGACTTCACCTTCTCCTTCTCCTTCTTCTGCTTCTTCTGATTCACCCTCCAGACTTCACCTTCTCCTTCTCCTTCTTCTGCTTCTTCTGATTCACCCTCCAGACTTCACCTTCTCCTTCTCCTTCTTCTACTTCTTCTGATTCACCCTCCAGACTTCACCTTCTCCTTCTCCTTCTTCTACTTCTTCTGCTTCTCCCTCCAGACTTCACCTTCTCCTTCTCCTTCTTCTGCTTCTTCTGATTCACCCTCCAGACTTCACCTTCTCCTTCTCCTTCTTCTACTTCTTCTGATTCACCCTCCAGACTTCACCTTCTCCTTTTCCTTCTTCTGCTTCTTCTGATTCACCCTCCAGACTTCACCTTCTCCTTCTCCTTCTTCTGCTTTTTCTGATTCACCCTCCAGACTTCACCTTCTCCTTCTCCTTCTTCTACTTCTTCTGATTCACCCTCCAGACTTCACCTTCTCCTTCTCTTTCTTCTGCTTCTTCTGATTCACCCTCCAGACTTCACCTACTCCTTCTCCTTCTTCTGATTCTTCTGATTCACCGTCCAGACTTCACCTTCTCCTTCTCCTTCTTCTACTTCTTCTGCTTCACCCTCCAGACTTCACCTTCTCCTTCTCCTTCTTCTACTTCTTCTGATTCACCCTCCTGACTTCACCTTCTCCTTCTCCTTCTTGTACTTCTTCTGATTCACCCTCCTGACTTCACCTTCTCCTTCTCCTTCTTCTACTTCTTCTGCTTCACCCTCCAGACTTCACCTTCTCCTTCTCCTTCTTCTGCTTCTTCTGATTCACCCTCCAGACTTCACCTTCTCCTTCTCCTTCTTTTGCTTCTTCTGCTTCACACTCCAGACTTCACCTTCTCCTTCTCCTTCTTCTGCTTCTTCTGATTCACCCTCCTTACTTCACCTTCTCCTTCTCCTTCTTCTGCTTCTTCTGATTCACCCTCCTGACTTCACCTTCTCCTTCTCCTTATTCTGCTTCTTCTGTTTCACCCTCCAGACTTCACCTTCTCCTTCTCCTTCTTCTGCTTCTTCTGATTCACCCTCCAGACTTCACCATCTCCTTCTCCTTCTTCTACTTCTTCTGATTCACCCTCCAGACTTCACCTTCTCCTTCTCCTTCTTCTGCTTCTTCTGGTTCACCCTCCAGACTTCACCTTCTCCTTCTCCTTCTTCTGCTTCTTCTGATTCACCCTCCAGACTTCACCTTCTCCTTCTCCTTCTTTTGCTTCTTCTGCTTCACACTCCAGACTTCACCTTCTCCTTCTCCTTCTTCTGCTTCTTCTGATTCATCCTCCTTACTTCACCTTCTCCTTCTCCTTCTTCTGCTTCTTCTGATTCACCCTCCTGACTTCACCTTCTCCTTCTCCTTATTCTGCTTCTTCTGTTTCACCCTCCAGACTTCACCTTCTCCTTCTCCTTCTTCTGCTTCTTCTGATTCACCCTCCAGACTTCACCATCTCCTTCTCCTTCTTCTACTTCTTCTGATTCACCCTCCAGACTTCACCTTCTCCTTCTCCTTCTTCTGCTTCTTCTGGTTCACCCTCCAGACTTCACCTTCTCCTTCTCCTTCGTCTACTTCTTCTGATTCACCCTCCAGACTACACCTTCTCCTTCTCCTTCTTCTACTTCTTCTGATTCACCCTCCAGATTTCGCCTTCTCCTTCTCCTTCTTCTGTTTCTTCTGATTCACCCTCCAGACTTCACCTTCTCCTTCTCCTTCTTCTACTTCTTCTGATTCACCCTCCAGACTTCACCTTCTCCTTCTCCTTCTTCTACTTCTTCTGATTCACCCTCCAGACTTCACCTTCTCCTTCTCCTTCTTCTACTTCTTCTGCTTCTCCCTCCAGACTTCACCTTCTCCTTCTCCTTCTTCTGCTTCTTCTGATTCACCCTCCAGACTTCACCTTCTCCTTCTCTTTCTTCTGCTTCTTCTGATTCACCCTCCAGACTTCACCTTCTCCTTCTCCTTCTTCTGATTCTTCTGATTCACCCTCCAGACTTCACCTTCTCCTTCTCCTTCTTCTGCTTCTTCTGATTCACCCTCCTGACTTCACCTTCTCCTTCTCCTTCTTCTACTTCTTCTGATTCACCCTCCTGACTTCACCTTCTCCTTCTCCTTCTTCTACTTCTTCTGCTTCACCCTCCAGACTTCACCTTCTCCTTCTCCTTCTTCTACTTCTTCTGATTCACCCTCCAGACTTCACCTTCTCCTTCTCCTTCTTTTGCTTCTTCTGCTTCACACTCCAGACTTCACCTTCTCCTTCTCCTTCTTCTGCTTCTTCTGATTCACCCTCCTTACTTCACCTTCTCCTTCTCCTTCTTCTGCTTCTTCTGATTCACCCTCCTGACTTCACCTTCTCCTTCTCCTTATTCTGCTTCTTCTGTTTCACCCTCCAGACTTCACCTTCTCCTTCTCCTTCTTCTGCTTCTTCTGATTCACCCTCCAGACTTCACCTTCTCCTTCTCCTTCTTCTGCTTCTTCTGATTCACCCTCCAGACTTCACCTTCTCCTTCTCCTTCTTCTACTTCTTCTGATTCACCCTCCAGACTTCACCTTCTCCTTCTCCTTCTTCTACTTCTTCTGCTTCTCCCTCCAGACTTCACCTTCTCCTTCTCCTTCTTCTGCTTCTTCTGATTCACCCTCCAGACTTCACCTTCTCCTTCTCCTTCTTCTACTTCTTCTGATTCACCCTCCAGACTTCACCTTCTCCTTTTCCTTCTTCTGCTTCTTCTGATTCACCCTCCAGACTTCACCTTCTCCTTCTCCTTCTTCTGCTTTTTCTGATTCACCCTCCAGACTTCACCTTCTCCTTCTCCTTCTTCTACTTCTTCTGATTCACCCTCCAGACTTCACCTTCTCCTTCTCTTTCTTCTGCTTCTTCTGATTCACCCTCCAGACTTCACCTACTCCTTCTCCTTCTTCTGATTCTTCTGATTCACCGTCCAGACTTCACCTTCTCCTTCTCCTTCTTCTACTTCTTCTGCTTCACCCTCCAGACTTCACCATCTCCTTCTCCTTCTTCTACTTCTTCTGATTCACCCTCCAGACTTCACCTTCTCCTTCTCCTTCTTCTGCTTCTTCTGGTTCACCCTCCAGACTTCACCTTCTCCTTCTCCTTCTTCTACTTCTTCTGCTTCTCCCTCCAGACTTCACCTTCTCCTTCTCCTTCTTCTGCTTCTTCTGATTCACCCTCCAGACTTCACCTTCTCCTTCTCTTTCTTCTGCTTCTTCTGATTCACCCTCCAGACTTCACCTTCTCCTTCTCCTTCTTCTGATTCTTCTGATTCACCCTCCAGACTTCACCTTCTCCTTCTCCTTCTTCTGCTTCTTCTGATTCACCCTCCTGACTTCACCTTCTCCTTCTCCTTCTTCTACTTCTTCTGATTCACCCTCCTGACTTCACCTTCTCCTTCTCCTTCTTCTACTTCTTCTGCTTCACCCTCCAGACTTCACCTTCTCCTTCTCCTTCTTCTACTTCTTCTGATTCACCCTCCAGACTTCACCTTCTCCTTCTCCTTCTTTTGCTTCTTCTGCTTCACACTCCAGACTTCACCTTCTCCTTCTCCTTCTTCTGCTTCTTCTGATTCACCCTCCTTACTTCACCTTCTCCTTCTCCTTCTTCTGCTTCTTCTGATTCACCCTCCTGACTTCACCTTCTCCTTCTCCTTATTCTGCTTCTTCTGTTTCACCCTCCAGACTTCACCTTCTCCTTCTCCTTCTTCTGCTTCTTCTGATTCACCCTCCAGACTTCACCTTCTCCTTCTCCTTCTTCTGCTTCTTCTGATTCACCCTCCAGACTTCACCTTCTCCTTCTCCTTCTTCTACTTCTTCTGATTCACCCTCCAGACTTCACCTTCTCCTTCTCCTTCTTCTACTTCTTCTGCTTCTCCCTCCAGACTTCACCTTCTCCTTCTCCTTCTTCTGCTTCTTCTGATTCACCCTCCAGACTTCACCTTCTCCTTCTCCTTCTTCTACTTCTTCTGATTCACCCTCCATACTTCACCTTCTCCTTTTCCTTCTTCTGCTTCTTCTGATTCACCCTCCAGACTTCACCTTCTCCTTCTCCTTCTTCTGCTTTTTCTGATTCACCCTCCAGACTTCACCTTCTCCTTCTCCTTCTTCTACTTCTTCTGATTCACCCTCCAGACTTCACCTTCTCCTTCTCTTTCTTCTGCTTCTTCTGATTCACCCTCCAGACTTCACCTACTCCTTCTCCTTCTTCTGATTCTTCTGATTCACCGTCCAGACTTCACCTTCTCCTTCTCCTTCTTCTACTTCTTCTGCTTCACCCTCCAGACTTCACCTTCTCCTTCTCCTTCTTCTACTTCTTCTGATTCACCCTCCTGACTTCACCTTCTCCTTCTCCTTCTTGTACTTCTTCTGATTCACCCTCCTGACTTCACCTTCTCCTTCTCCTTCTTCTACTTCTTCTGCTTCACCCTCCAGACTTCACCTTCTCCTTCTCCTTCTTCTGCTTCTTCTGATTCACCCTCCAGACTTCACCTTCTCCTTCTCCTTCTTTTGCTTCTTCTGCTTCACACTCCAGACTTCACCTTCTCCTTCTCCTTCTTCTGCTTCTTCTGATTCACCCTCCTTACTTCACCTTCTCCTTCTCCTTCTTCTGCTTCTTCTGATTCACCCTCCTGACTTCACCTTCTCCTTCTCCTTATTCTGCTTCTTCTGTTTCACCCTCCAGACTTCACCTTCTCCTTCTCCTTCTTCTGCTTCTTCTGATTCACCCTCCAGACTTCACCATCTCCTTCTCCTTCTTCTACTTCTTCTGATTCACCCTCCAGACTTCACCTTCTCCTTCTCCTTCTTCTGCTTCTTCTGGTTCACCCTCCAGACTTCACCTTCTCCTTCTCCTTCTTCTGCTTCTTCTGATTCACCCTCCAGACTTCACCTTCTCCTTCTCCTTCTTTTGCTTCTTCTGCTTCACACTCCAGACTTCACCTTCTCCTTCTCCTTCTTCTGCTTCTTCTGATTCACCCTCCTTACTTCACCTTCTCCTTCTCCTTCTTCTGCTTCTTCTGATTCACCCTCCTGACTTCACCTTCTCCTTCTCCTTATTCTGCTTCTTCTGTTTCACCCTCCAGACTTCACCTTCTCCTTCTCCTTCTTCTGCTTCTTCTGATTCACCCTCCAGACTTCACCATCTCCTTCTCCTTCTTCTACTTCTTCTGATTCACCCTCCAGACTTCACCTTCTCCTTCTCCTTCTTCTGCTTCTTCTGGTTCACCCTCCAGACTTCACCTTCTCCTTCTCCTTCGTCTACTTCTTCTGATTCACCCTCCAGACTACACCTTCTCCTTCTCCTTCTTCTACTTCTTCTGATTCACCCTCCAGATTTCGCCTTCTCCTTCTCCTTCTTCTGTTTCTTCTGATTCACCCTCCAGACTTCACCTTCTCCTTCTCCTTCTTCTACTTCTTCTGATTCACCCTCCAGACTTCACCTTCTCCTTCTCCTTCTTCTACTTCTTCTGATTCACCCTCCAGACTTCACCTTCTCCTTCTCCTTCTTCTACTTCTTCTGCTTCTCCCTCCAGACTTCACCTTCTCCTTCTCCTTCTTCTGCTTCTTCTGATTCACCCTCCAGACTTCACCTTCTCCTTCTCTTTCTTCTGCTTCTTCTGATTCACCCTCCAGACTTCACCTTCTCCTTCTCCTTCTTCTGATTCTTCTGATTCACCCTCCAGACTTCACCTTCTCCTTCTCCTTCTTCTGCTTCTTCTGATTCACCCTCCTGACTTCACCTTCTCCTTCTCCTTCTTCTACTTCTTCAGATTCACCCTCCTGACTTCACCTTCTCCTTCTCCTTCTTCTACTTCTTCTGCTTCACCCTCCAGACTTCACCTTCTCCTTCTCCTTCTTCTACTTCTTCTGATTCACCCTCCAGACTTCACCTTCTCCTTCTCCTTCTTTTGCTTCTTCTGCTTCACACTCCAGACTTCACCTTCTCCTTCTCCTTCTTCTGCTTCTTCTGATTCACCCTCCTTACTTCACCTTCTCCTTCTCCTTCTTCTGCTTCTTCTGATTCACCCTCCTGACTTCACCTTCTCCTTCTCCTTATTCTGCTTCTTCTGTTTCACCCTCCAGACTTCACCTTCTCCTTCTCCTTCTTCTGCTTCTTCTGATTCACCCTCCAGACTTCACCTTCTCCTTCTCCTTCTTCTGCTTCTTCTGATTCACCCTCCAGACTTCACCTTCTCCTTCTCCTTCTTCTACTTCTTCTGATTCACCCTCCAGACTTCACCTTCTCCTTCTCCTTCTTCTACTTCTTCTGCTTCTCCCTCCAGACTTCACCTTCTCCTTCTCCTTCTTCTGCTTCTTCTGATTCACCCTCCAGACTTCACCTTCTCCTTCTCCTTCTTCTACTTCTTCTGATTCACCCTCCAGACTTCACCTTCTCCTTTTCCTTCTGCTGCTTCTTCTGATTCACCCTCCAGACTTCACCTTCTCCTTCTCCTTCTTCTGCTTTTTCTGATTCACCCTCCAGACTTCACCTTCTCCTTCTCCTTCTTCTACTTCTTCTGATTCACCCTCCAGACTTCACCTTCTCCTTCTCTTTCTTCTGCTTCTTCTGATTCACCCTCCAGACTTCACCTACTCCTTCTCCTTCTTCTGATTCTTCTGATTCACCGTCCAGACTTCACCTTCTCCTTCTCCTTCTTCTACTTCTTCTGCTTCACCCTCCAGACTTCACCTTCTCCTTCTCCTTCTTCTACTTCTTCTGATTCACCCTCCTGACTTCACCTTCTCCTTCTCCTTCTTGTACTTCTTCTGATTCACCCTCCTGACTTCACCTTCTCCTTCTCCTTCTTCTACTTCTTCTGCTTCACCCTCCAGACTTCACCTTCTCCTTCTCCTTCTTCTGCTTCTTCTGATTCACCCTCCAGACTTCACCTTCTCCTTCTCCTTCTTTTGCTTCTTCTGCTTCACACTCCAGACTTCACCTTCTCCTTCTCCTTCTTCTGCTTCTTCTGATTCACCCTCCTTACTTCACCTTCTCCTTCTCCTTCTTCTGCTTCTTCTGATTCACCCTCCAGACTTCACCATCTCCTTCTCCTTCTTCTACTTCTTCTGATTCACCCTCCAGACTTCACCTTCTCCTTCTCCTTCTTCTGCTTCTTCTGGTTCACCCTCCAGACTTCACCTTCTCCTTCTCCTTCGTCTACTTCTTCTGATTCACCCTCCAGACTACACCTTCTCCTTCTCCTTCTTCTACTTCTTCTGATTCACCCTCCAGATTTCGCCTTCTCCTTCTTCTGTTTCTTCTGATTCACCCTCCAGACTTCACCTTCTCCTTCTCCTTCTTCTACTTCTTCTGATTCACCCTCCAGACTTCACCTTCTCCTTCTCCTTCTTCTACTTCTTCTGATTCACCCTCCAGACTTCACCTTCTCCTTCTCCTTCTTCTACTTCTTCTGCTTCTCCCTCCAGACTTCACCTTCTCCTTCTCCTTCTTCTGCTTCTTCTGATTCACCCTCCAGACTTCACCATCTCCTTCTCCTTCTTCTACTTCTTCTGATTCACCCTCCAGACTTCACCTTCTCCTTCTCCTTCTTCTGCTTCTTCTGGTTCACCCTCCAGACTTCACCTTCTCCTTCTCCTTCGTCTACTTCTTCTGATTCACCCTCCAGACTACACCTTCTCCTTCTCCTTCTTCTACTTCTTCTGATTCACCCTCCAGATTTCGCCTTCTCCTTCTCCTTCTTCTGTTTCTTCTGATTCACCCTCCAGACTTCACCTTCTCCTTCTCCTTCTTCTACTTCTTCTGATTCACCCTCCAGACTTCACCTTCTCCTTCTCCTTCTTCTACTTCTTCTGATTCACCCTCCAGACTTCACCTTCTCCTTCTCCTTCTTCTACTTCTTCTGCTTCTCCCTCCAGACTTCACCTTCTCCTTCTCCTTCTTCTGCTTCTTCTGATTCACCCTCCAGACTTCACCTTCTCCTTCTCCTTCTTCTGATTCTTCTGATTCACCCTCCAGACTTCACCTTCTCCTTCTCCTTCTTCTGCTTCTTCTGATTCACCCTCCTGACTTCACCTTCTCCTTCTCCTTCTTCTACTTCTTCTGATTCACCCTCCTGACTTCACCTTCTCCTTCTCCCTCTTCTACTTCTTCTGCTTCACCCTCCAGACTTCACCTTCTCCTTCTCCTTCTTCTACTTCTTCTGATTCACCCTCCAGACTTCACCTTCTCCTTCTCCTTCTTTTGCTTCTTCTGCTTCACACTCCAGACTTCACCTTCTCCTTCTCCTTCTTCTGCTTCTTCTGATTCACCCTCCTTACTTCACCTTCTCCTTCTCCTTCTTCTGCTTCTTCTGATTCACCCTCCTGACTTCACCTTCTCCTTCTCCTTATTCTGCTTCTTCTGTTTCACCCTCCAGACTTCACCTTCTCCTTCTCCTTCTTCTGCTTCTTCTGATTCACCCTGCAGACTTCACCTTCTCCTTCTCCTTCTTCTGCTTCTTCTGATTCACCCTCCAGACTTCACCTTCTCCTTCTCCTTCTTCTACTTCTTCTGATTCACCCTCCAGACTTCACCTTCTCCTTCTCCTTCTTCTACTTCTTCTGCTTCTCCCTCCAGACTTCACCTTCTCCTTCTCCTTCTTCTGCTTCTTCTGATTCACCCTCCAGACTTCACCTTCTCCTTCTCCTTCTTCTACTTCTTCTGATTCACCCTCCAGACTTCACCTTCTCCTTTTCCTTCTTCTGCTTCTTCTGATTCACCCTCCAGACTTCACCTTCTCCTTCTCCTTCTTCTGCTTTTTCTGATTCACCCTCCAGACTTCACCTTCTCCTTCTCCTTCTTCTACTTCTTCTGATTCACCCTCCAGACTTCACCTTCTCCTTCTCTTTCTTCTGCTTCTTCTGATTCACTCTCCAGACTTCACCTACTCCTTCTCCTTCTTCTGATTCTTCTGATTCACCGTCCAGACTTCACCTTCTCCTTCTCCTTCTTCTACTTCTTCTGCTTCACCCTCCAGACTTCACCTTCTCCTTCTCCTTCTTCTACTTCTTCTGATTCACCCTCCAGACTTCACCTTCTCCTTTTCCTTCTTCTGCTTCTTCTGATTCACCCTCCAGACTTCACCTTCTCCTTCTCCTTCTTCTGCTTTTTCTGATTCACCCTCCAGACTTCACCTTCTCCTTCTCCTTCTTCTACTTCTTCTGATTCACCCTCCAGACTTCACCTTCTCCTTCTCTTTCTTCTGCTTCTTCTGATTCACCCTCCAGACTTCACCTACTCCTTCTCCTTCTTCTGATTCTTCTGATTCACCGTCCAGACTTCACCTTCTCCTTCTCCTTCTTCTACTTCTTCTGCTTCACCCTCCAGACTTCACCTTCTCCTTCTCCTTCTTCTACTTCTTCTGATTCACCCTCCTGACTTCACCTTCTCCTTCTCCTTCTTGTACTTCTTCTGATTCACCCTCCTGACTTCACCTTCTCCTTCTCCTTCTTCTACTTCTTCTGCTTCACCCTCCAGACTTCACCTTCTCCTTCTCCTTCTTCTGCTTCTTCTGATTCACCCTCCAGACTTCACCTTCTCCTTCTCCTTCTTTTGCTTCTTCTGCTTCACACTCCAGACTTCACCTTCTCCTTCTCCTTCTTCTGCTTCTTCTGATTCACCCTCCTTACTTCACCTTCTCCTTCTCCTTCTTCTGCTTCTTCTGATTCACCCTCCTGACTTCACCTTCTCCTTCTCCTTATTCTGCTTCTTCTGTTTCACCCTCCAGACTTCACCTTCTCCTTCTCCTTCTTCTGCTTCTTCTGATTCACCCTCCAGACTTCACCATCTCCTTCTCCTTCTTCTACTTCTTCTGATTCACCCTCCAGACTTCACCTTCTCCTTCTCCTTCTTCTGCTTCTTCTGGTTCACCCTCCAGACTTCACCTTCTCCTTCTCCTTCGTCTACTTCTTCTGATTCACCCTCCAGACTACACCTTCTCCTTCTCCTTCTTCTACTTCTTCTGATTCACCCTCCAGACTTCACCTTCTCCTTCTCCTTCTTCTGTTTCTTCTGATTCACCCTCCAGACTTCACCTTCTCCTTCTCCTTCTTCTACTTCTTCTGATTCACCCTCCAGACTTCACCTTCTCCTTCTCCTTCTTCTACTTCTTCTGATTCACCCTCCAGACTTCACCTTCTCCTTCTCCTTCTTCTACTTCTTCTGCTTCTCCCTCCAGACTTCACCTTCTCCTTCTCCTTCTTCTGCTTCTTCTGATTCACCCTCCAGACTTCACCTTCTCCTTCTCTTTCTTCTGCTTCTTCTGATTCACCCTCCAGACTTCACCTTCTCTTTCTCCTTCTTCTGCTTCTTCTGATTCACCCTCCTGACTTCACCTTCTCCTTCTCCTTCTTCTACTTCTTCTGATTCACCCTCCTGACTTCACCTTCTCCTTCTCCTTCTACTACTTCTTCTGCTTCACCCTCCAGACTTCACCTTCTCCTTCTCCTTCTTCTACTTCTTCTGATTCACCCTCCAGACTTCACCTTCTCCTTCTCCTTCTTCTACTTCTTCTGATTCACCCTCCTGACTTCATCTTCTCCTTCTCCTTCTTCTACTTCTTCTGCTTCACCCTCCAGACTTCACCTTCTCCTTCTCCTTCTTCTACTTCTTCTGATTCATCCTTCAGACTTCTCCTTCTCCTTCTCCTTTTTCTGCTTCTTCTGATTCACCCTCCAGACTTCACCTTCTCCTTCTCCTTCTTCTGCTTCTTCTGATTCACCCTCCAGACTTCACCTTCTCCTTTTCCTTCTTCTGCTTCTTCTGATTCACCCTCCAGACTTCACCTTCTCCTTCTCCTTCTTCTGCTTTTTCTGATTCACCCTCCAGACTTCACCTTCTCCTTCTCCTTCTTCTACTTCTTCTGATTCACCCTCCAGACTTCACCTTCTCCTTCTCTTTCTTCTGCTTCTTCTGATTCACCCTCCAGACTTCACCTTCTCCTTCTCCTTCTTCTGATTCTTCTGATTCACCGTCCAGACTTCACCTTCTCCTTCTCCTTTTCTGCTTCTTCTGATTCACCCTCCTGACTTCACCTTCTCCTTCTACTTCTTCTACTTCTTCTGATTCACCCTCCTGACTTCACCTTCTCCTTCTCCTTCTTCTACTTCTTCTGCTTCACCCTCCAGACTTCACCTTCTCCTTCTCCTTCTTCTGCTTCTTCTGATTCACCCTCCAGACTTCACCTTCTCCTTCTCCTTCTTCTGCTTCTTCTGATTCACCCTCCTTACTTCACCTTCTCCTTCTCCTTCTTCTGCTTCTTCTGATTCACCCTCCTGACTTCACCTTCTCCTTCTCCTTATTCTGCTTCTTCTGTTTCACCCTCCAGACTTCACCTTCTCCTTCTCCTTCTTCTGCTTCTTCTGATTCACCCTCCAGACTTCACCATCTCCTTCTCCTTCTTCTACTTCTTCTGATTCACCCTCCAGACTTCACCTTCTCCTTCTCCTTCTTCTGCTTCTTCTGGTTCACCCTCCAGACTTCGCCTTCTCCTTCTCCTTCGTCTACTTCTTCTGATTCACCCTCCAGACTACACCTTCTCCTTCTCCTTCTTCTACTTCTTCTGATTCACCCTCCAGACTTCACCTTCTCCTTCTCCTTCTTCTGTTTCTTCTGATTCACCCTCCAGACTTCAACTTCTCCTTCTCCTTCTTCTACTTCTTCTGATTCACCCTCCAGACTTCACCTTCTCCTTCTCCTTCTTCTACTTCTTCTGATTCACCCTCCAGACTTCACCTTCTCCTTCTCCTTCTTCTACTTCTTCTGCTTCTCCCTCCAGACTTCACCTTCTCCTTCTCCTTCTTCTGCTTCTTCTGATTCACCCTCCAGACTTCACCTTCTCCTTCTCTTTCTTCTGCTTCTTCTGATTCACCCTCCAGACTTCACCTTCTCCTTCTCCTTCTTCTGATTCTTCTGATTCACCCTCCAGACTTCACCTTCTCCTTCTCCTTCTTCTGCTTCTTCTGATTCACCCTCCTGACTTCACCTTCTCCTTCTCCTTCTTCTACTTCTTCTGATTCACCCTCCTGACTTCACCTTCTCCTTCTCCTTCTTCTACTTCTTCTGCTTCACCCTCCAGACTTCACCTTCTCCTTCTCCTTCTTCTACTTCTTCTGATTCACCCTCCAGACTTCACCTTCTCCTTCTCCTTCTTTTGCTTCTTCTGCTTCACACTCCAGACTTCACCTTCTCCTTCTTCTGCTTCTTCTGATTCACCCTCCTTACTTCACCTTCTCCTTCTCCTTCTTCTGCTTCTTCTGATTCACCCTCCTGACTTCACCTTCTCCTTCTCCTTATTCTGCTTCTTCTGTTTCACCCTCCAGACTTCACCTTCTCCTTCTCCTTCTTCTGCTTCTTCTGATTCACCCTCCAGACTTCACCTTCTCCTTCTCCATCTTCTGCTTCTTCTGATTCACCATCCAGACTTCACCTTCTCCTTCTCCTTCTTCTACTTCTTCTGATTCACCCTCCAGACTTCACCTTCTCCTTCTCCTTCTTCTACTTCTTCTGCTTCTCCCTCCAGACTTCACCTTCTCCTTCTCCTTCTTCTGCTTCTTCTGATTCACCCTCCAGACTTCACCTTCTCCTTCTCCTTCTTCTACTTCTTCTGATTCACCCTCCAGACTTCACCTTCTACTTCTCCTTCTTCTACTTCTTCTGATTCACCCTCCAGACTTCACCTTCTCCTTCTCCTTCTTCTACTTCTTCCGATTCACCCTCCTGACTTCACCTTCTCCTTCTCCTTCTTCTGCTTCTTCTGCTTCACCCTCCTGACTTCACCTTCTCCTTCTCCTTTTCTACTTCTTCTGATTCACCCTCCAGACTTCACCTTCTCCTTCTCCTTCTTCTGCTTCCTCTGCTTCACCCTCCAGACTTCACCTTCTCCTTCTCCTTCTTCTGCTTCCTCTGCTTCACCCTCCAGACTTCACCTTCTCCTTCTCCTTCTTCTGCTTCTTCTGATTCACCCTCCAGACTTCACCTTCTCCTTCTCCTTCTTCTACTTCTTCTGATTCATCCTCCAGACTTCACCTTCTCCTTCTCCTTCTTCTACTTCTTCAGATTCACCCTCCAGTCTTCACCTTCTCCTTCTCCTTCTTCTGTTTCTTCTGCTTCACCCTCCAGACTTCACCTTCTCCTTCTCTTTCTTCTGCTTCTTCTGATTCACCCTCTAGACTTCAACTTCTCCTTCTCCTTCTTCTGATTCTTCTGATTCACCCTCCAGACTTCACCTTCTCCTTCTCCTTCTTCTGCTTCTTCTGATTCACCCTCCTGACTTCACCTTCTCCTTCTCCTTCTTCTACTTCTTCTGATTCACCCTCCTGACTCCACCTTCTCCTTCTCCTTCTTCTACTTCTTCTGCTTCACCCTCCAGACTTCACCTTCTCCTTCTCCTTCTTCTACTTCTTCTGATTCACCCTCCAGACTTCACCTTCTCCTTCTCTTGCTTCTTCTGCTTCACACTCCAGACTTCACCTTCTCCTTCTCCTTCTTCTGCTTCTTCTGATTCACCCTCCTTCCTTCACCTTCTCCTTCTCCTTCTTCTGCTTCTTCTGATTCACCCTCCTGACTTCACCTTCTCCTTCTCCTTATTCTGCTTCTTCTGTTTCACCCTCCAGACTTCACCTTCTCCTTCTCCTTCTTCTGCTTCTTCTGATTCACCCTCCAGACTTCACCTTCTCCTTCTCCTTCTTCTGCTTCTTCTGATTCACCCTCCAGACTTCACCTTCTCCTTCTCCTTCTTCTACTTCTTCTGATTCACCCTCCAGACTTCAACTTCTCCTTCTCCTTCTTCTGCTTCTTCTGATTCACCCTCCAGACTTCACCTTCTCCTTCTCCTTCGTCTACTTCTTCTGATTCACCCTCCAGACTTCACCTTCTCCTTTTCCTTCTTCTGCTTCTTCTGATTCACCCTCCAGACTTCACCTTCTCCTTCTCCTTCTTCTGCTTTTTCTGATTCACCCTCCAGACTTCACCTTCTCCTTCTCCTTCTTCTACTTCTTCTGATTCACCCTCCAGACTTCACCTTCTCCTTCTCTTTCTTCTGCTTCTTCTGATTCACCCTCCAGACTTCACCTACTCCTTCTCCTTCTTCTGATTCTTCTGATTCACCGTCCAGACTTCACCTTCTCCTTCTCCTTCTTCTACTTCTTCTGCTTCACCCTCCAGACTTCACCTTCTCCTTCTCCTTCTTCTACTTCTTCTGATTCACCCTCCTGACTTCACCTTCTCCTTCTCCTTCTTGTACTTCTTCTGATTCACCCTCCTGACTTCACCTTCTCCTTCTCCTTCTTCTACTTCTTCTGCTTCACCCTCCAGACTTCACCTTCTCCTTCTCCTTCTTCTGCTTCTTCTGATTCACCCTCCAGACTTCACCTTCTCCTTCTCCTTCTTTTGCTTCTTCTGCTTCACACTCCAGACTTCACCTTCTCCTTCTCCTTCTTCTGCTTCTTCTGATTCACCCTCCTTACTTCACCTTCTCCTTCTCCTTCTTCTGCTTCTTCTGATTCACCCTCCTGACTTCACCTTCTCCTTCTCCTTATTCTGCTTCTTCTGTTTCACCCTCCAGACTTCACCTTCTCCTTCTCCTTCTTCTGCTTCTTCTGATTCACCCTCCAGACTTCACCATCTCCTTCTCCTTCTTCTACTTCTTCTGATTCACCCTCCAGACTTCACCTTCTCCTTCTCCTTCTTCTGCTTCTTCTGGTTCACCCTCCAGACTTCACCTTCTCCTTCTCCTTCGTCTACTTCTTCTGATTCACCCTCCAGACTACACCTTCTCCTTCTCCTTCTTCTACTTCTTCTGATTCACCCTCCAGACTTCACCTTCTCCTTCTCCTTCTTCTGTTTCTTCTGATTCACCCTCCAGACTTCACCTTCTCCTTCTCCTTCTTCTACTTCTTCTGATTCACCCTCCAGACTTCACCTTCTCCTTCTCCTTCTTCTACTTCTTCTGATTCACCCTCCAGACTTCACCTTCTCCTTCTCCTTCTTCTACTTCTTCTGCTTCTCCCTCCAGACTTCACCTTCTCCTTCTCCTTCTTCTGCTTCTTCTGATTCACCCTCCAGACTTCACCTTCTCCTTCTCTTTCTTCTGCTTCTTCTGATTCACCCTCCAGACTTCACCTTCTCTTTCTCCTTCTTCTGCTTCTTCTGATTCACCCTCCTGACTTCACCTTCTCCTTCTCCTTCTTCTACTTCTTCTGATTCACCCTCCTGACTTCACCTTCTCCTTCTCCTTCTACTACTTCTTCTGCTTCACCCTCCAGACTTCACCTTCTCCTTCTCCTTCTTCTACTTCTTCTGATTCACCCTCCAGACTTCACCTTCTCCTTCTCCTTCTTCTACTTCTTCTGATTCACCCTCCTGACTTCATCTTCTCCTTCTCCTTCTTCTACTTCTTCTGCTTCACCCTCCAGACTTCACCTTCTCCTTCTCCTTCTTCTACTTCTTCTGATTCATCCTTCAGACTTCTCCTTCTCCTTCTCCTTTTTCTGCTTCTTCTGATTCACCCTCCAGACTTCACCTTCTCCTTCTCCTTCTTCTGCTTCTTCTGATTCACCCTCCAGACTTCACCTTCTCCTTTTCCTTCTTCTGCTTCTTCTGATTCACCCTCCAGACTTCACCTTCTCCTTCTCCTTCTTCTGCTTTTTCTGATTCACCCTCCAGACTTCACCTTCTCCTTCTCCTTCTTCTACTTCTTCTGATTCACCCTCCAGACTTCACCTTCTCCTTCTCTTTCTTCTGCTTCTTCTGATTCACCCTCCAGACTTCACCTTCTCCTTCTCCTTCTTCTGATTCTTCTGATTCACCGTCCAGACTTCACCTTCTCCTTCTCCTTTTCTGCTTCTTCTGATTCACCCTCCTGACTTCACCTTCTCCTTCTCCTTCTTCTACTTCTTCTGATTCACCCTCCTGACTTCACCTTCTCCTTCTCCTTCTTCTACTTCTTCTGCTTCACCCTCCAGACTTCACCTTCTCCTTCTCCTTCTTCTGCTTCTTCTGATTCACCCTCCAGACTTCACCTTCTCCTTCTCCTTCTTCTGCTTCTTCTGATTCACCCTCCTTACTTCACCTTCTCCTTCTCCTTCTTCTGCTTCTTCTGATTCACCCTCCTGACTTCACCTTCTCCTTCTCCTTATTCTGCTTCTTCTGTTTCACCCTCCAGACTTCACCTTCTCCTTCTCCTTCTTCTGCTTCTTCTGATTCACCCTCCAGACTTCACCATCTCCTTCTCCTTCTTCTACTTCTTCTGATTCACCCTCCAGACTTCACCTTCTCCTTCTCCTTCTTCTGCTTCTTCTGGTTCACCCTCCAGACTTCACCTTCTCCTTCTCCTTCGTCTACTTCTTCTGATTCACCCTCCAGACTACACCTTCTCCTTCTCCTTCTTCTACTTCTTCTGATTCACCCTCCAGACTTCACCTTCTCCTTCTCCTTCTTCTGTTTCTTCTGATTCACCCTCCAGACTTCAACTTCTCCTTCTCCTTCTTCTACTTCTTCTGATTCACCCTCCAGACTTCACCTTCTCCTTCTCCTTCTTCTACTTCTTCTGATTCACCCTCCAGACTTCACCTTCTCCTTCTCCTTCTTCTACTTCTTCTGCTTCTCCCTCCAGACTTCACCTTCTCCTTCTCCTTCTTCTGCTTCTTCTGATTCACCCTCCAGACTTCACCTTCTCCTTCTCTTTCTTCTGCTTCTTCTGATTCACCCTCCAGACTTCACCTTCTCCTTCTCCTTCTTCTGATTCTTCTGATTCACCCTCCAGACTTCACCTTCTCCTTCTCCTTCTTCTGCTTCTTCTGATTCACCCTCCTGACTTCACCTTCTCCTTCTCCTTCTTCTACTTCTTCTGATTCACCCTCCTGACTTCACCTTCTCCTTCTCCTTCTTCTACTTCTTCTGCTTCACCCTCCAGACTTCACCTTCTCCTTCTCCTTCTTCTACTTCTTCTGATTCACCCTCCAGACTTCACCTTCTCCTTCTCCTTCTTTTGCTTCTTCTGCTTCACACTCCAGACTTCACCTTCTCCTTCTTCTGCTTCTTCTGATTCACCCTCCTTACTTCACCTTCTCCTTCTCCTTCTTCTGCTTCTTCTGATTCACCCTCCTGACTTCACCTTCTCCTTCTCCTTATTCTGCTTCTTCTGTTTCACCCTCCAGACTTCACCTTCTCCTTCTCCTTCTTCTGCTTCTTCTGATTCACCCTCCAGACTTCACCTTCTCCTTCTCCATCTTCTGCTTCTTCTGATTCACCATCCAGACTTCACCTTCTCCTTCTCCTTCTTCTACTTCTTCTGATTCACCCTCCAGACTTCACCTTCTCCTTCTCCTTCTTCTACTTCTTCTGCTTCTCCCTCCAGACTTCACCTTCTCCTTCTCCTTCTTCTGCTTCTTCTGATTCACCCTCCAGACTTCACCTTCTCCTTCTCCTTCTTCTACTTCTTCTGATTCACCCTCCAGACTTCACCTTCTACTTCTCCTTCTTCTACTTCTTCTGATTCACCCTCCAGACTTCACCTTCTCCTTCTCCTTCTTCTACTTCTTCCGATTCACCCTCCTGACTTCACCTTCTCCTTCTCCTTCTTCTGCTTCTTCTGCTTCACCCTCCTGACTTCACCTTCTCCTTCTCCTTTTCTACTTCTTCTGATTCACCCTCCAGACTTCACCTTCTCCTTCTCCTTCTTCTGCTTCCTCTGCTTCACCCTCCAGACTTCACCTTCTCCTTCTCCTTCTTCTGCTTCCTCTGCTTCACCCTCCAGACTTCACCTTCTCCTTCTCCTTCTTCTGCTTCTTCTGATTCACCCTCCAGACTTCACCTTCTCCTTCTCCTTCTTCTACTTCTTCTGATTCATCCTCCAGACTTCACCTTCTCCTTCTCCTTCTTCTACTTCTTCAGATTCACCCTCCAGTCTTCACCTTCTCCTTCTCCTTCTTCTGTTTCTTCTGCTTCACCCTCCAGACTTCACCTTCTCCTTCTCTTTCTTCTGCTTCTTCTGATTCACCCTCTAGACTTCAACTTCTCCTTCTCCTTCTTCTGATTCTTCTGATTCACCCTCCAGACTTCACCTTCTCCTTCTCCTTCTTCTGCTTCTTCTGATTCACCCTCCTGAATTCACCTTCTCCTTCTCCTTCTTCTACTTCTTCTGATTCACCCTCCTGACTCCACCTTCTCCTTCTCCTTCTTCTACTTCTTCTGCTTCACCCTCCAGACTTCACCTTCTCCTTCTCCTTCTTCTACTTCTTCTGATTCACCCTCCAGACTTCACCTTCTCCTTCTCTTGCTTCTTCAGCTTCACACTCCAGACTTCACCTTCTCCTTCTCCTTCTTCTGCTTCTTCTGATTCACCCTCCTTCCTTCACCTTCTCCTTCTCCTTCTTCTGCTTCTTCTGATTCACCCTCCTGACTTCACCTTCTCCTTCTCCTTATTCTGCTTCTTCTGTTTCACCCTCCAGACTTCACCTTCTCCTTCTCCTTCTTCTGCTTCTTCTGATTCACCCTCCAGACTTCACCTTCTCCTTCTCCTTCTTCTGCTTCTTCTGATTCACCCTCCAGACTTCACCTTCTCCTTCTCCTTCTTCTACTTCTTCTGATTCACCCTCCAGACTTCAACTTCTCCTTCTCCTTCTTCTGCTTCTTCTGATTCACCCTCCAGACTTCACCTTCTCCTTCTCCTTCGTCTACTTCTTCTGATTCACCCTCCAGACTACACCTTCTCCTTCTCCTTCTTCTACTTCTTCTGATTCACCCTCCAGACTTCACCTTCTCCTTCTCCTTCTTCTGTTTCTTCTGATTCACCCTCCAGACTTCACCTTCTCCTTCTCCTTCTTCTACTTCTTCTGATTCACCCTCCAGACTTCACCATCTCCTTCTCCTTCTTCTACTTCTTCTGATTCACCCTCCAGACTTCACCTTCTCCTTCTCCTTCTTCTACTTCTTCTGCTTCTCCCTCCAGACTTCACCTTCTCCTTCTCCTTCTTCTGCTTCTTCTGATTCACCCTCCAGACTTCACCTTCCCCTTCTCCTTCTTCTACTTCTTCTGATTCACCCTCCAGACTTCACCTTCTCCTTCTCCTTCTTCTACTTCTTCTGATTCACCCTCCAGACTTCACCTTCTCCTTCTCCTTCTTCTACTTCTTCCGATTCACCCTCCTGACTTCACCTTCTCCTTCTCCTTCTTCTGCTTCTTCTGCTTCACCCTCCTGACTTCACCTTCTCCTTCTCCTTCTTCTACTTCTTCTGATTCACCCTTCAGACTTCACCTTCTCCTTCTCCTTCTTCTGCTTCATCTGCTTCACCCTCCAGACTTCACCTTCTCCTTCTCCTTCTTCTGCTTCTTCTGATTCGCCCTCCAGACATCACCTTCTACTTCTCCTTCTTCTGCTTCTTCTGATTCACCCTCCAGACTTCACCTTCTCCTTCTCCTTCTTCTACTTCTTCTGATTCACCCTCCAGACTTCACCTTCTACTTCGCCTTCTTCTACTTCTTCTGATTCACCCTCCAGACTTCACCTTCTCCTTCTCCTTCTTCTACTTCTTCCGATTCACCCTCCTGACTTCACCTTCTCCTTCTCCTTCTTCTGCTTCTTCTGCTTCACCCTCCTGACTTCACCTTCTCCTTCTCCTTCTTCTGCTTCTTCTGATTCACCCTCCTGACTTCACCTTCTCCTTCTCCTTATTCTGCTTCTTCTGTTTCACCCTCCAGACTTCACCTTCTCCTTCTCCTTCTTCTGCTTCTTCTGATTCACCCTCCAGACTTCACCTTCTCCATCTCCTTCTTCTACTTCTTCTGATTCACCCTCCAGACTTCACCTTCTCCTTCTCCTTCTTCTGCTTCTTCTGGTTCACCCTCCAGACTTCACCTTCTCCTTCTCCTTCTTCTACTTCTTCCGATTCACCCTCCTGACTTCACCTTCTCCTTCTCCTTCTTCTACTTCTTCCGATTCACCCTCCTGACTTCACCTTCTCCTTCTCCTTCTTCTGCTTCTTCTGCTTCACCCTCCTGACTTCACCTTCTCCTTCTCCTTCTTCTACTTCTTCTGATTCACCCTTCAGACTTCACCTTCTCCTTCTCCTTCTTCTGCTTCTTCTGCTTCACCCTCCAGACTTCACCTTCTCCTTCTCCTTCTTCTGCTTCTTCTGATTCGCCCTCCAGACATCACCTTCTCCTTCTCCTTCTTCTGCTTCTTCTGATTCACCCTCCAGACTTCACCTTCTACTTCTCCTTCTTCTACTTCTTCTGATTCACCCTCCAGACTTCACCTTCTCCTTCTCCTTCTTCTACTTCTTCCGATTCACCCTACTGACTTCACCTTCTCCTTCTCCTTCTTCTGCTTCTTCTGCTTCACCCTCCTGACTTCACCTTCTCCTTCTCCTTCTTCTGCTTCTTCTGATTCACCCTCCTGACTTCACCTTCTCCTTCTCCTTATTCTGCTTCTTCTGTTTCACCCTCCAGACTTCACCTTCTCCTTCTCCTTCTTCTGCTTCTTCTGATTCACCCTCCAGACTTCACCTTCTCCTTCTCCTTCTTCTACTTCTTCTGATTCACCCTCCAGACTTCACCTTCTCCTTCTCCTTCTTCTGCTTCTTCTGGTTCACCCTCCAGACTTCACCTTCTCCTTCTCCTTCGTCTACTTCTTCTGATTCACCCTCCAGACTACACCTTCTCCTTCTCCTTCTTCTACTTCTTCTGATTCACCCTCCAGACTTCACCTTCTCCTTCTCCTTCTTCTGTTTCTTCTGATTCACCCTCCAGACTTCACCTTCTCCTTCTCCTTCTTCTACTTCTTCTGATTCACCCTCCAGACTTCACCTTCTCCTTCTCCTTCTTCTACTTCTTCCGATTCACCCTCCTGACTTCACCTTCTCCTTCTCCTTCTTCTGCTTCTTCTGCTTCACCCTCCTGACTTCACCTTCTCCTTCTCCTTCTTCTGCTTCTTCTGATTCACCCTCCTGACTTCACCTTCTCCTTCTCCTTATTCTGCTTCTTCTGTTTCACCCTCCAGACTTCACCTTCTCCTTCTCCTTCTTCTGCTTCTTCTGATTCACCCTCCAGACTTCACCTTCTCCTTCTCCTTCTTCTACTTCTTCTGATTCACCCTCCAGACTTCACCTTCTCCTTCTCCTTCTTCTGCTTCTTCTGGTTCACCCTCCAGACTTCACCTTCTCCTTCTCCTTCGTCTACTTCTTCTGATTCACCCTCCAGACTACACCTTCTCCTTCTCCTTCTTCTACTTCTTCTGATTCACCCTCCAGACTTCACCTTCTCCTTCTCCTTCTTCTGTTTCTTCTGATTCACCCTCCAGACTTCACCTTCTCCTTCTCCTTCTTCTACTTCTTCTGATTCACCCTCCAGACTTCACCTTCTCCTTCTCCTTCTTCTACTTCTTCTGATTCACCCTCCAGACTTCACCTTCTCCTTCTCCTTCTTCTACTTCTTCTGCTACTCCCTCCAGACTTCACCTTCTCCTTCTCCTTCTTCTGCTTCTTCTGATTCACCCTCCAGACTTCACCTTCTCCTTCTCTTTCTTCTGCTTCTTCTGATTCACCCTCCAGACTTCACCTTCTCCTTCTCCTTCTTCTGATTCTTCTGATTCACCCTCCAGACTTCACCTTCTCCTTCTCCTTCTTCTGCTTCTTCTGATTCACCCTCCTGACTTCACCTTCTCCTTCTCCTTCTTCTACTTCTTTTGATTCACCCTCCTGACTTCACCTTCTCCTTCTCCTTCTTCTACTTCTTCTGCTTCACCCTCCAGACTTCACCTTCTCCTTCTCCTTCTTCTACTTCTTCTGATTCACCCTCCAGACTTCACCTTCTCCTTCTCCTTCTTTTGCTTCTTCTGCTTCACACTCCAGACTTCACCTTCTCCTTCTCCTTCTTCTGCTTCTTCTGATTCACCCTCCTTACTTCACCTTCTCCTTCTCCTTATTCTGCTTCTTCTGTTTCACCCTCCAGACTTCACCTTCTCCTTCTCCTTCTTCTGCTTCTTCTGATTCACCCTCCAGACTTCACCTTCTCCTTCTCCTTCTTCTGCTTCTTCTGATTCACCCTCCAGACTTCACCTTCTCCTTCTCCTTCTTCTACTTCTTCTGATTCACCCTCCAGACTTCACCTTCTCCTTCTCCTTCTTCTACTTCTTCTGCTTCTCCCTCCAGACTTCACCTTCTCCTTCTCCTTCTTCTGCTTCTTCTGATTCACCCTCCAGACTTCACCTTCTCCTTCTCCTTCTTCTACTTCTTCTGATTCAGCCTCCAGACTTCACCTTCTACTTCTCCTTCTTCTACTTCTTCTGATTCACCCTCCAGACTTCACCTTCTCCTTCTCCTTCTTCTACTTCTTCCGATTCACCCTCCTGACTTCACCTTCTCCTTCTCCTTCTTCTGCTTCTTCTGCTTCACCCTCCTGACTTCACCTTCTCCTTCTCCTTCTTCTACTTCTTCTGATTCACCCTCCAGACTTCACCTTCTCCTTCTCCTTCTTCTGCTTCCTCTGCTTCACCCTCCAGACTTCACCTTCTCCTTCTCCTTCTTCTGCTTCTTCTGCTTCGCCCTCCAGACATCACCTTCTCCTTCTCCTTCTTCTGCTTCTTCTGCTTCACCCTCCAGACTTCACCTTCTCCTTCTCCTTCTTCTGCATCTTCTGCTTCACTCTCCTGACTTCACCTTCTCCTTCTCCTTCTTCTACTTCTTCTGATTCACCCTCCAGACTTCACCTTCTCCTTCTCCTTCTTCTGCTTCTTCTGCTTCACCCTCCAGACTTCACCTTCTCCTTCTCCTTCTTCTGCTTCTTCTGCTGCGCCCTCCAGACTTCACCTTCTCCTTCTCCTTTTTCTGCTTCTTCTGCTTCACCGTCCTGACTTCACCTTCTCCTTCTCCTTCTTCTACTTCTTCTGCTTCACCCCCCTGACTTCACCTGCTCCTTCTCCTTCTTCTGCTTCTTCTGATTCACCCTCCAAACTTCACCTTCTCCTTCTCCTTCTTCTGCTTCTTCTGATTCACCCTCCTGACTTCACCTTCTCCTTCTCCTTCTTCTGCTTCTTCTGATTCACCCTCCAGACTTCACCTTCTCCTTCTCCTTCTTCTGCTTCTTCTGTTTCACCCTCCAGACTTCACCTTCTCCTTCTCCTTCTTCTGCTTCTTCTGATTCACCCTCCAGACTTCATCTTCTCCTTCTCCTTCTTCTGCTTCTTCTGATTCACCCTCCAGACTTCACCTTCTCCTTCTCCTTCTTCTGCTTCTTCTGATTCACCCTCCAGACTTCACCTTCTCCTTCTCCTTCTTCTACTTCTTCTGATTCACCCTCCAGACTTCACCTTCTCCTTCTCCTTCTTCTACTCCTTCAGATTCACCCTCCAGTCTTCACCTTCTCCTTCTCCTTCTTCTGTTTCTTCTGCTTCACCCTCCAGACTTCACCTTCTCCTTCTCTTTCTTCTGCTTCTTCTGATTCACCCTCCAGACTTCACCCTCTCCTTCTCCTTCTTCTGATTCTTCTGATTCACCCACCAGACTTCACCTTCTCCTTCTCCTTCTTCTGCTTCTTCTGATTCACCCTCCAGACTTCATCTTCTCCGTCTCCTTCTTCTGCTTCTTCTGATTCACCCTCCAGACTTCACCTTCTCCTTCTCCTTCTTCTGCTTCTTCTGATTCACCCTCCAGACTTCACCTTCTCCTTCTCCTTCTTCTACTTCTTCTGATTCACCCTCCAGACTTCACCTTCTCCTTCTCCTTCTTCTACTTCTTCAGATTCACCCTCCAGTCTTCACCTTCTCCTTCTCCTTCTTCTGTTTCTTCTGCTTCACCCTCCAGACTTCACCTTCTCCTTCTCTTTCTTCTGCTTCTTCTGATTCACCCTCTAGACTTCAACTTCTCCTTCTCCTTCTTCTGATTCTTCTGATTCACCCTCCAGACTTCACCTTCTCCTTCTCCTTCTTCTGCTTCTTCTGATTCACCCTCCTGACTTCACCTTCTCCTTCTCCTTCTTCTACTTCTTCTGATTCACCCTCCTGACTTCACCTTCTCCTTCTCCTTCTTCTACTTCTTCTGCTTCACCCTCCAGACTTCACCTTCTCCTTCTCCTTCTTCTACTTCTTCTGATTCACCCTCCAGACTTCACCTTCTCCTTCTCTTGCTTCTTCTGCTTCACACTCCAGACTTCACCTTCTCCTTCTCCTTCTTCTGCTTCTTCTGATTCACCCTCCTTCCTTCACCTTCTCCTTCTCCTTCTTCTGCTTCTTCTGATTCACCCTCCTGACTTCACCTTCTCCTTCTCCTTCTTCTGCTTCTTCTGATTCACCCTCCGGACTTCACCTTCTCCTTCTCCTTCTTCTGCTTCTTCTGATTCACCCTCCAGTCTTCACCTTCTCCTTCTCCTTCATCTACTTCTTCTGATTCACCCTCCAGACTTCACCTTCTCCTTCTCCTTCTTCTGCTTCTTCTGATTCACCCTCCAGACTTCACCTTCTCCTTCTCCTTCGTCTACTTCTTCTGATTCACCCTCCAGACTACACCTTCTCCTTCTCCTTCTTCTACTTCTTCTGATTCACCCTCCAGACTTCACCTTCTCCTTCTCCTTCTTCTGTTTCTTCTGATTCACCCTCCAGACTTCACCTTCTCCTTCTCCTTCTTCTACTTCTTCTGATTCACCCTCCAGACTTCACCTTCTCCTTCTCCTTCTTCTACTTCTTCTGATTCACCCTCCAGACTTCACCTTCTCCTTCTCCTTCTTCTACTTCTTCTGCTTCTCCCTCCAGACTTCACCTTCTCCTTCTCCTTCTTCTGCTTCTTCTGATTCACCCTCCAGATTTCACCTTCCCCTTCTCCTTCTTCTACTTCTTCTGATCACCCTCCAGACTTCACCTTCTCCTTCTCCTTCTTCTACTTCTTCTGATTCACCCTCCAGACTTCACCTTCTCCTTCTCCTTCTTCTACTTCTTCCGATTCACCCTCCTGACTTCACCTTCTCCTTCTCCTTCTTCTGCTTCTTCTGCTTCACCCTCCTGACTTCACCTTCTCCTTCTCCTTCTTCTACTTCTTCTGATTCAACCTCCAGACTTCACCTTCTCCTTCTCCTTCTTCTGCTTCTTCTGCTTCACCCTCCAGACTTCACCTTCTCCTTCTCCTTCTTCTGCTTCTTCTGATTCGCCCTCCAGACATCACCTTCTCCTTCTCCTTCTTCTGCTTCTTCTGATTCACCCTCCAGACTTCACCTTCTCCTTCTCCTTCTTCTACTTCTTCTGATTCACCCTCCAGACTTCACCTTCTACTTCTCCTTCTTCTACTTCTTCTGATTCACCCTCCAGACTTCACCTTCTCCTTCTCCTTCTTCTACTTCTTCCGATTCACCCTCCTGACTTCACCTTCTCCTTCTCCTTCTTCTGCTTCTTCTGCTTCACCCTCCTGACTTCACCTTCTCCTTCTCCTTCTTCTACTTCTTCTGATTCACCCTCCAGACTTCACCTTCTCCTTCTCCTTCTTCTGCTTCCTCTGCTTCACCCTCCAGACTTCACCTTCTCCTTCTCCTTCTTCTGCTTCTTCTGCTTCGCCCTCCAGACATCACCTTCTCCTTCTCCTTCTTCTGCTTCTTCTGCTTCACCCTCCAGACTTCACCTTCTCCTTCTCCTTCTTCTGCTTCTTCTGCTTCACTCTCCTGACTTCACCTTCTCCTTCTCCTTCTTCTACTTCTTCTGATTCACCCTCCAGACTTCACCTTCTCCTTCTCCTTCTTCTACTTCTTCAGATTCACCCTCCAGTCTTCACCTTCTCCTTCTCCTTCTTCTGTTTCTTCTGCTTCACCCTCCAGACTTCACCTTCTCCTTCTCTTTCTTCTGCTTCTTCTGATTCACCCTCTAGACTTCAACTTCTCCTTCTCCTTCTTCTGATTCTTCTGATTCACCCTCCAGACTTCACCTTCTCCTTCTCCTTCTTCTGCTTCTTCTGATTCACCCTCCTGACTTCACCTTCTCCTTCTCCTTCTTCTACTTCTTCTGATTCACCCTCCTGACTTCACCTTCTCCTTCTCCTTCTTCTACTTCTTCTGCTTCACCCTCCAGACTTCACCTTCTCCTTCTCCTTCTTCTACTTCTTCTGATTCACCCTCCAGACTTCACCTTCTCCTTCTCTTGCTTCTTCTGCTTCACACTCCAGACTTCACCTTCTCCTTCTCCTTCTTCTGCTTCTTCTGATTCACCCTCCTTCCTTCACCTTCTCCTTCTCCTTCTTCTGCTTCTTCTGATTCACCCTCCTGACTTCACCTTCTCCTTCTCCTTCTTCTGCTTCTTCTGATTCACCCTCTGGACTTCACCTTCTCCTTCTCCTTCTTCTGCTTCTTCTGATTCACCCTCCAGTCTTCACCTTCTCCTTCTCCTTCATCTACTTCTTCTGATTCACCCTCCAGACTTCACCTTCTCCTTCTCCTTCTTCTGCTTCTTCTGATTCACCCTCCAGACTTCACCTTCTCCTTCTCCTTCGTCTACTTCTTCTGATTCACCCTCCAGACTACACCTTCTCCTTCTCCTTCTTCTACTTCTTCTGATTCACCCTCCAGACTTCACCTTCTCCTTCTCCTTCTTCTGTTTCTTCTGATTCACCCTCCAGACTTCACCTTCTCCTTCTCCTTCTTCTACTTCTTCTGATTCACCCTCCAGACTTCACCTTCTCCTTCTCCTTCTTCTACTTCTTCTGATTCACCCTCCAGACTTCACCTTCTCCTTCTCCTTCTTCTACTTCTTCTGCTTCTCCCTCCAGACTTCACCTTCTCCTTCTCCTTCTTCTGCTTCTTCTGATTCACCCTCCAGATTTCACCTTCCCCTTCTCCTTCTTCTACTTCTTCTGATCACCCTCCAGACTTCACCTTCTCCTTCTCCTTCTTCTACTTCTTCTGATTCACCCTCCAGACTTCACCTTCTCCTTCTCCTTCTTCTACTTCTTCCGATTCACCCTCCTGACTTCACCTTCTCCTTCTCCTTCTTCTGCTTCTTCTGCTTCACCCTCCTGACTTCACCTTCTCCTTCTCCTTCTTCTACTTCTTCTGATTCAACCTCCAGACTTCACCTTCTCCTTCTCCTTCTTCTGCTTCTTCTGCTTCACCCTCCAGACTTCACCTTCTCCTTCTCCTTCTTCTGCTTCTTCTGATTCGCCCTCCAGACATCACCTTCTCCTTCTCCTTCTTCTGCTTCTTCTGATTCACCCTCCAGACTTCACCTTCTCCTTCTCCTTCTTCTACTTCTTCTGATTCACCCTCCAGACTTCACCTTCTACTTCTCCTTCTTCTACTTCTTCTGATTCACCCTCCAGACTTCACCTTCTCCTTCTCCTTCTTCTACTTCTTCCGATTCACCCTCCTGACTTCACCTTCTCCTTCTCCTTCTTCTGCTTCTTCTGCTTCACCCTCCTGACTTCACCTTCTCCTTCTCCTTCTTCTACTTCTTCTGATTCACCCTCCAGACTTCACCTTCTCCTTCTCCTTCTTCTGCTTCCTCTGCTTCACCCTCCAGACTTCACCTTCTCCTTCTCCTTCTTCTGCTTCTTCTGCTTCGCCCTCCAGACATCACCTTCTCCTTCTCCTTCTTCTGCTTCTTCTGCTTCACCCTCCAGACTTCACCTTCTCCTTCTCCTTCTTCTGCTTCTTCTGCTTCACTCTCCTGACTTCACCTTCTCCTTCTCCTTCTTCTACTTCTTCTGATTCACCCTCCAGACTTCACCTTCTCCTTCTCCTTCTTCTACTTCTTCAGATTCACCCTCCAGTCTTCACCTTCTCCTTCTCCTTCTTCTGTTTCTTCTGCTTCACCCTCCAGACTTCACCTTCTCCTTCTCTTTCTTCTGCTTCTTCTGATTCACCCTCTAGACTTCAACTTCTCCTTCTCCTTCTTCTGATTCTTCTGATTCACCCTCCAGACTTCACCTTCTCCTTCTCCTTCTTCTGCTTCTTCTGATTCACCCTCCTGACTTCACCTTCTCCTTCTCCTTCTTCTACTTCTTCTGATTCACCCTCCTGACTTCACCTTCTCCTTCTCCTTCTTCTACTTCTTCTGCTTCACCCTCCAGACTTCACCTTCTCCTTCTCCTTCTTCTACTTCTTCTGATTCACCCTCCAGACTTCACCTTCTCCTTCTCTTGCTTCTTCTGCTTCACACTCCAGACTTCACCTTCTCCTTCTCCTTCTTCTACTTCTTCTGATTCACCCTCCTTCCTTCACCTTCTCCTTCTCCTTCTTCTGCTTCTTCTGATTCACCCTCCTGACTTCACCTTCTCCTTCTCCTTCTTCTGCTTCTTCTGATTCACCCTCTGGACTTCACCTTCTCCTTCTCCTTCTTCTGCTTCTTCTGATTCACCCTCCAGTCTTCACCTTCTCCTTCTCCTTCATCTACTTCTTCTGATTCACCCTCCAGACTTCACCTTCTCCTTCTCCTTCTTCTGCTTCTTCTGATTCACCCTCCAGACTTCACCTTCTCCTTCTCCTTCGTCTACTTCTTCTGATTCACCCTCCAGACTACACCTTCTCCTTCTCCTTCTTCTACTTCTTCTGATTCACCCTCCAGACTTCACCTTCTCCTTCTCCTTCTTCTGTTTCTTCTGATTCACCCTCCAGACTTCACCTTCTCCTTCTCCTTCTTCTACTTCTTCTGATTCACCCTCCAGACTTCACCTTCTCCTTCTCCTTCTTCTACTTCTTCTGATTCACCCTCCAGACTTCACCTTCTCCTTCTCCTTCTTCTACTTCTTCTGCTTCTCCCTCCAGACTTCACCTTCTCCTTCTCCTTCTTCTGCTTCTTCTGATTCACCCTCCAGATTTCACCTTCCCCTTCTCCTTCTTCTACTTCTTCTGATCACCCTCCAGACTTCACCTTCTCCTTCTCCTTCTTCTACTTCTTCTGATTCACCCTCCAGACTTCACCTTCTCCTTCTCCTTCTTCTACTTCTTCCGATTCACCCTCCTGACTTCACCTTCTCCTTCTCCTTCTTCTGCTTCTTCTGCTTCACCCTCCTGACTTCACCTTCTCCTTCTCCTTCTTCTACTTCTTCTGATTCAACCTCCAGACTTCACCTTCTCCTTCTCCTTCTTCTGCTTCTTCTGCTTCACCCTCCAGACTTCACCTTCTCCTTCTCCTTCTTCTGCTTCTTCTGATTCGCCCTCCAGACATCACCTTCTCCTTCTCCTTCTTCTGCTTCTTCTGATTCACCCTCCAGACTTCACCTTCTCCTTCTCCTTCTTCTACTTCTTCTGATTCACCCTCCAGACTTCACCTTCTACTTCTCCTTCTTCTACTTCTTCTGATTCACCCTCCAGACTTCACCTTCTCCTTCTCCTTCTTCTACTTCTTCCGATTCACCCTCCTGACTTCACCTTCTCCTTCTCCTTCTTCTGCTTCTTCTGCTTCACCCTCCTGACTTCACCTTCTCCTTCTCCTTCTTCTACTTCTTCTGATTCACCCTCCAGACTTCACCTTCTCCTTCTCCTTCTTCTGCTTCCTCTGCTTCACCCTCCAGACTTCACCTTCTCCTTCTCCTTCTTCTGCTTCTTCTGCTTCGCCCTCCAGACATCACCTTCTCCTTCTCCTTCTTCTGCTTCTTCTGCTTCACCCTCCAGACTTCACCTTCTCCTTCTCCTTCTTCTGCTTCTTCTGCTTCACTCTCCTGACTTCACCTTCTCCTTCTCCTTCTTCTACTTCTTCTGATTCACCCTCCAGACTTCACCTTCTCCTTCTCCTTCTTCTGCTTCTTCTGCTTCACCCTCCAGACTTCACCTTCTCCTTCTCCTTCTTCTGCTTCTTCTGCTGCGCCCTCCAGACTTCACCTTCTCCTTCTCCTTCTTCTGCTTCTTCTGCTTCACCGTCCTGACTTCACCTTCTCCTTCTCCTTCTTCTACTTCTTCTGCTTCACCCCCTGACTTCACCTGCTCCTTCTCCTTCTTCTGCTTCTTCTGATTCACCCTCCTAACTTCACCTTCTCCTTCTCCTTCTTCTGCTTCTTCTGATTCACCCTCCTGACTTCACCTTCTCCTTCTCCTTCTTCTGCTTCTTCTGATTCACCCTCCAGACTTCACCTTCTCCTTCTCCTTCTTCTGTTTCTTCTGCTTCACCCTCCAGACTTCACCTTCTCCTTCTCTTTCTTCTGCTTCTTCTGATTCACCCTCCAGACTTCACCCTCTCCTTCTCCTTCTTCTGATTCTTCTGATTCAGCCTCCAGACTTCACCTTCTCCTTCTCCTTCTTCTGCTTCTTCTGATTCACCCTCCAGACTTCACCTTCTCCTTCTCCTTCTTCTGCTTCTTCTGATTCACCCTCCAGACTTCATCTTCTCCTTCTCCTTCTTCTGCTTCTTCTGATTCACACTCCAGACTTCACCTTCTCCTTCTCCTTCTTCTGCTTCTTCTGATTCACCCTCCAGACTTCACCTTCTCCTTCTCCTTCTTCTACTTCTTCTGATTCACCCTCCAGACTTCACCTTCTCCTTCTCCTTCTTCTACTTCTTCAGATACACCCTCCAGTCTTCACCTTCTCCTTCTCCTTCTTCTGTTTCTTCTGCTTCACCCTCCAGACTTCACCTTCTCCTTCTCTTTCTTCTGCTTCTTCTGATTCACCCTCCAGACTTCAACTTCTCCTTCTCCTTCTTCTGATTCTTCTGATTCACCCTCCAGACTTCACCTTCTCCTTCTCCTTCTTCTGCTTCTTCTGATTCACCCTCCTGACTTCACCTTCTCCTTCTCCTTCTTCTACTTCTTCTGATTCACCCTCCTGACTTCACCTTCTCCTTCTCCTTCTTCTACTTCTTCTGCTTCACCCTCCAGACTTCACCTTCTCCTTCTCCTTCTTCTACTTCTTCTGATTCACCCTCCAGACTTCACCTTCTCCTTCTCCTTCTTTTGCTTCTTCTGCTTCACACTCCAGACTTCACCTTCTCCTTCTCCTTCTTCTGCTTCTTCTGATTCACCCTCCTTACTTCACCTTCTCCTTCTCCTTCTTCTGCTTCTTCTGATTCACCCTCCAGACTTCACCTTCTCCTTCTCCTTCTTCTGCTTCTTCTGATTCACCCTCCAGACTTCACCTTCTCCTTCTCCTTCTTCTACTTCTTCTGATTCACCCTCCAGACTTCACCTTCTCCTTCTCCTTCTTCTACTTCTTCAGATTCACCCTCCAGTCTTCACCTTCTCCTTCTCCTTCTTCTGTTTCTTCTGCTTCACCCTCCAGACTTCACCTTCTCCTTCTCTTTCTTCTGCTTCTTCTGATTCACCCTCTAGACTTCAACTTCTCCTTCTCCTTCTTCTGATTCTTCTGATTCACCCTCCAGACTTCACCTTCTCCTTCTCCTTCTTCTGCTTCATCTGATTCACCCTCCTGACTTCACCTTCTCCTTCTCCTTCTTCTACTTCTTCTGATTCACCCTCCTGACTTCACCTTCTCCTTCTCCTTCTTCTACTTCTTCTGCTTCACCCTCCAGACTTCACCTTCTCCTTCTCCTTCTTCTACTTCTTCTGATTCACCCTCCAGACTTCACCTTCTCCTTCTCTTGCTTCTTCTGCTTCACACTCCAGACTTCACCTTCTCCTTCTCCTTCTTCTGCTTCTTCTGATTCACCCTCCTTCCTTCACCTTCTCCTTCTCCTTCTTCTGCTTCTTCTGATTCACCCTCCTGACTTCACCTTCTCCTTCTCCTTCTTCTGCTTCTTCTGATTCACCCTCCGGACTTCACCTTCTCCTTCTCCTTCTTCTGCTTCTTCTGATTCACCCTCCAGTCTTCACCTTCTCCTTCTCCTTCATCTACTTCTTCTGATTCACCCTCCAGACTTCACCTTCTCCTTCTCCTTCTTCTGCTTCTTCTGATTCACCCTCCAGACTTCACCTTCTCCTTCTCCTTCGTCTACTTCTTCTGATTCACCCTCCAGACTACACCTTCTCCTTCTCCTTCTTCTACTTCTTCTGATTCACCCTCCAGACTTCACCTTCTCCTTCTCCTTCTTCTGTTTCTTCTGATTCACCCTCCAGACTTCACCTTCTCCTTCTCCTTCTTCTACTTCTTCTGATTCACCCTCCAGACTTCACCTTCTCCTTCTCCTTCTTCTACTTCTTCTGATTCACCCTCCAGACTTCACCTTCTCCTTCTCCTTCTTCTACTTCTTCTGCTTCTCCCTCCAGACTTCACCTTCTCCTTCTCCTTCTTCTGCTTCTTCTGATTCACCCTCCAGATTTCACCTTCCCCTTCTCCTTCTTCTACTTCTTCTGATCACCCTCCAGACTTCACCTTCTCCTTCTCCTTCTTCTACTTCTTCTGATTCACCCTCCAGACTTCACCTTCTCCTTCTCCTTCTTCTACTTCTTCCGATTCACCCTCCTGACTTCACCTTCTCCTTCTCCTTCTTCTGCTTCTTCTGCTTCACCCTCCTGACTTCACCTTCTCCTTCTCCTTCTTCTACTTCTTCTGATTCAACCTCCAGACTTCACCTTCTCCTTCTCCTTCTTCTGCTTCTTCTGCTTCACCCTCCAGACTTCACCTTCTCCTTCTCCTTCTTCTGCTTCTTCTGATTCGCCCTCCAGACATCACCTTCTCCTTCTCCTTCTTCTGCTTCTTCTGATTCACCCTCCAGACTTCACCTTCTCCTTCTCCTTCTTCTACTTCTTCTGATTCACCCTCCAGACTTCACCTTCTACTTCTCCTTCTTCTACTTCTTCTGATTCACCCTCCAGACTTCACCTTCTCCTTCTCCTTGTTCTACTTCTTCCGATTCACCCTCCTGACTTCACCTTCTCCTTCTCCTTCTTCTGCTTCTTCTGCTTCACCCTCCTGACTTCACCTTCTCCTTCTCCTTCTTCTACTTCTTCTGATTCACCCTCCAGACTTCACCTTCTCCTTCTCCTTCTTCTGCTTCCTCTGCTTCACCCTCCAGACTTCACCTTCTCCTTCTCCTTCTTCTGCTTCTTCTGCTTCGCCCTCCAGACATCACCTTCTCCTTCTCCTTCTTCTGCTTCTTCTGCTTCACCCTCCAGACTTCACCTTCTCCTTCTCCTTCTTCTGCTTCTTCTGCTTCACTCTCCTGACTTCACCTTCTCCTTCTCCTTCTTCTACTTCTTCTGATTCACCCTCCAGACTTCACCTTCTCCTTCTCCTTCTTCTGCTTCTTCTGCTTCACCCTCCAGACTTCACCTTCTCCTTCTCCTTCTTCTGCTTCTTCTGCTGCGCCCTCCAGACTTCACCTTCTCCTTCTCCTTCTTCTGCTTCTTCTGCTTCACCGTCCTGACTTCACCTTCTCCTTCTCCTTCTTCTACTTCTTCTGCTTCACCCCCTGACTTCACCTGCTCCTTCTCCTTCTTCTGCTTCTTCTGATTCACCCTCCTAACTTCACCTTCTCCTTCTCCTTCTTCTGCTTCTTCTGATTCACCCTCCTGACTTCACCTTCTCCTTCTCCTTCTTCTGCTTCTTCTGATTCACCCTCCAGACTTCACCTTCTCCTTCTCCTTCTTCTGTTTCTTCTGCTTCACCCTCCAGACTTCACCTTCTCCTTCTCTTTCTTCTGCTTCTTCTGATTCACCCTCCAGACTTCACCCTCTCCTTCTCCTTCTTCTGATTCTTCTGATTCAGCCTCCAGACTTCACCTTCTCCTTCTCCTTCTTCTGCTTCTTCTGATTCACCCTCCAGACTTCACCTTCTCCTTCTCCTTCTTCTGCTTCTTCTGATTCACCCTCCAGACTTCATCTTCTCCTTCTCCTTCTTCTGCTTCTTCTGATTCACACTCCAGACTTCACCTTCTCCTTCTCCTTCTTCTGCTTCTTCTGATTCACCCTCCAGACTTCACCTTCTCCTTCTCCTTCTTCTACTTCTTCTGATTCACCCTCCAGACTTCACCTTCTCCTTCTCCTTCTTCTACTTCTTCAGATTCACCCTCCAGTCTTCACCTTCTCCTTCTCCTTCTTCTGTTTCTTCTGCTTCACCCTCCAGACTTCACCTTCTCCTTCTCTTTCTTCTGCTTCTTCTGATTCACCCTCCAGACTTCAACTTCTCCTTCTCCTTCTTCTGATTCTTCTGATTCACCCTCCAGACTTCACCTTCTCCTTCTTCTGCTTCTTCTGATTCACCCTCCTGACTTCACCTTCTCCTTCTCCTTCTTCTACTTCTTCTGATTCACCCTCCTGACTTCACCTTCTCCTCCTCCTTCTTCTACTTCTTCTGCTTCACCCTCCAGACTTCACCTTCTCCTTCTCCTTCTTCTACTTCTTCTGATTCACCCTCCAGACTTCACCTTCTCCTTCTCCTTCTTTTGCTTCTTCTGCTTCACACTCCAGACTTCACCTTCTCCTTCTCCTTCTTCTGCTTCTTCTGATTCACCCTCCTTACTTCACCTTCTCCTTCTCCTTCTTCTGCTTCTTCTGATTCACCCTCCTGACTTCACCTTCTCCTTCTCCTTATTCTGCTTCTTCTGTTTCCCCCTCCAGACTTCACCTTCTCCTTCTCCTTCTTCTGCTTCTTCTGATTCACCCTCCAGACTTCACCTTCTCCTTCTCCTTCTTCTGCTTCTTCTGATTCGCCCTCCAGACTTCACCTTCTCCTTCTCCTTCTTCTACTTCTTCTGATTCACCCTCCAGACTTCACCTTCTCCTTCTCCTTCTTCTGTTTCTTCTGATTCACCCTCCAGACTTCACCTTCTCCTTCTCCTTCTTCTACTTCTTCTGATTCACCCTCCAGACTTTACCTTCTCCTTCCCCTTCTTCTAGTTCTTCTGATTCACCCTCCAGACTTCACCTTCTCCTTCTCCTTCTTCTACTTCTTCTGCTTCTCCCTCCAGACTTCACCTTCTCCTTCTCCTTCTTCTGCTTCTTCTGATTCACCCTCCAGACTTCACCTTCCCCTTCTCCTTCTTCTACTTCTTCTGATTCACCCTCCAGACTTCACCTTCTCCTTCTCCTTCTTCTACTTCTTCTGATTCACCCTCCAGACTTCACCTTCTCCTTCTCCTTCTTCTACTTCTTCCGATTCACCCTCCTGACTTCACCTTCTCCTTCTCCTTCTTCTGCTTCTTCTGCTTCACCCTCCTGACTTCACCTTCTCCTTCTCCTTCTTCTACTTCTTCTGATTCACCCTCCAGACTTCACCTTCTCCTTCTCCTTCTTCTGCTTCTTCTGCTTCACCCTCCAGACTTCACCTTCTCCTTCTCCTTCTTCTGCTTCTTCTGATTCGCCCTCCAGACATCACCTTCTCCTTCTCCTTCTTCTGCTTCTTCTGCTTCACCCTCCAGACTTCACCTTCTCCTTCTCCTTCTTCTGCTTCTTCTGCTTCACTCTCCTGACTTCACCTTCTCCTTCTCCTTCTTCTACTTCTTCTGATTCACCCTCCAGACTTCACCTTCTCCTTCTCCTTCTTCTGCTTCTTCTGCTTCACCCTCCAGACTTCACCTTCTCCTTCTCCTTCTTCTGCTTCTTCTGCTGCGCCCTCCAGACTTCACCTTCTCCTTCTCCTTCTTCTGCTTCTTCTGCTTCACCCTCCTGACTTCACCTTCTCCTTCTCCTTCTTCTACTTCTTCTGTTTCACCCCCCTGACTTCACCTGCTCCTTCTCCTTCTTCTGCTTCTTCTGATTCACCCTCCTAACTTTACCTTCTCCTTCTCCTTCTTCTGCTTCTTCTGATTCACCCTCCTGACTTCACCTTCTCCTTCTCCTTCTTCTGCTTCTTCTAATTCACCCTCCAGACATCACCTTCTCCTTCTCCTTCTTCTGCTTCTTCTGATTCACCCTCCAGACTTCACCTTCTCCTTCTCCTTCTTCTGCTTCTTCTGATTGACCCTCCAGACCTCACCTTCTCCTTCTCCTTCTTCTACTTCTTCTGATTCACCCTCCAGACTTCATCTTCTCCTTCTCCTTCTTCTGCTTCTTCTGATTCACCCTCCAGACTTCACCTTCTCCTTCTCCTTCTTCTGCTTCTTCTGATTCACCCTCCAGACTTCAGCTTCTCCTTCTCCTTCTTCTACTTCTTCTGATTCACCCTTCTGACTTCACCTTCTCCTTCTCCTTCTTCTACTTCTTCTGATTCACCCTCCAGACTTCACCTTCTCCTTCTCCTTCTTCTGCTTCTTCTGCTTCACCCTCCAGACTTCACCTTCTCCTTCTCCTTCTTCTGCTTCTTCTCCTTCGCCCTCCAATCTTCACCTTCTCCTTCTCCATCTTCTACTTCTTCTGCTTCACTCTCCTGACTTCACCTTCTCCTTCTCCTTCTTCTACTTCTTCTGATTCACCCTCCAGACTTCACCTTCTCCTTCTCCTTCTTCTGCTTCTTCTGCTTCACCCTCCAGACTTCAGCTTCTCCTTCTCCTTCTTCTGCTTCTTCTCCTGCGCCCTCCAGACTTCACCTTCTCCTTCTCCTTCTTCTGCTTCTTCTGCTTCACCGTCCTGACTTCACCTTCTCCTTCTCCTTCTTCTACTTCTTCTGCTTCACCCCCCTGACTTCACCTGCTCCTTCTCCTTCTTCTGCTTCTTCTGATTCACCCTCCTAACTTCACCTTCTCCTTCTCCTTCTTCTGCTTCTTCTGATTCACCCTCCTGACTTCACCTTCTCCTTCTCCTTCTTCTGCTTCTTCTGATTCACCCTCCAGACTTCACCTTCTCCTTCTCCTTCTTCTGCTTCTTCTGTTTCACCCTCCAGACTTCACCTTCTCCTTCTCCTTCTTCTGCTTCTTCTGATTCACCCTCCAGACTTCATCTTCTCCTTCTCCTTCTTCTGCTTCTTCTGATTCACCCTCCAGACTTCACCTTCTCCTTCTCCTTCTTCTGCTTCTTCTGATTCACCCTCCAGACTTCACCTTCTCCTTCTCCTTCTTCTACTTCTTCAGATTCACCCTCCAGTCTTCACCTTCTCCTTCTCCTTCTTCTGTTTCTTCTGCTTCACCCTCCAGACTTCACCTTCTCCTTCTCTTTCTTCTGCTTCTTCTGATTCACCCTCCAGACTTCACCTTCTCCTTCTCCTTCTTCTGATTCTTCTGATTCACCCTCCAAACTTCACCTTCTCCTTCTCCTTCTTCTGCTTCTTCTGATTCACCCTCCAGACTTCATCTTCTCCTTCTCCTTCTTCTGCTTCTTCTGATTCACCCTCCAGACTTCACCTTCTCCTTCTCCTTCTTCTGCTTCTTCTGATTCATCCTCCAGACTTCACCTTCTCCTTCTCTTTCTTCTGCTTCTTCTGATTCACCCTCCAGACTTCACCTTCTCCTTCTCCTTCTTCTGATTCTTCTGATTCACCCTCCAAACTTCACCTTCTCCTTCTCCTTCTTCTGCTTCTTCTGATTCACCCTCCTGACTTCACCTTCTCCTTCTCCTTATTCTGCTTCTTCTGTTTCACCCTCCAGACTTCACCTTCTCCTTCTCCTTCTTCTGCTTCTTCTGATTCACCCTCCAGACTTCACCTTCTCCTTCTCCTTCTTCTGCTTCTTCTGTTTCACCCTCCAGACTTCACCTTCTCCTTCTCCTTCTTCTGCTTCTTCTGATTCACCCTCCAGACTTCATCTTCTCCTTCTCCTTCTTCTGCTTCTTCTGATTCATCCTCCAGACTTCACCTTCTCCTTCTCTTTCTTCTGCTTCTTCTGATTCACCCTCCAGACTTCACCTTCTCCTTCTCCTTCTTCTGATTCTTCTGATTCACCCTCCAAACTTCACCTTCTCCTTCTCCTTCTTCTGCTTCTTCTGATTCACCCTCCTGACTTCACCTTCTCCTTCTCCTTATTCTGCTTCTTCTGTTTCACCCTCCAGACTTCACCTTCTCCTTCTCCTTCTTCTGCTTCTTCTGATTCACCCTCCAGACTTCACCTTCTCCTTCTCCTTCTTCTGCTTCTTCTGATTCACCCTCCAGACTTCACCTTCTCCTTCTCCTTCTTCTACTTCTTCTGATTCACCCTCCAGACTTCACCTTCTCCTTCTCCTTCTTCTGCTTCTTCTGATTCACCCTCCAGACTTCACCTTCTCCTTCTCCTTCGTCTACTTCTTCTGATTCATCCTCCAGACTTCACCTTCTCCTTCTCCTTCTTCTACTTCTTCAGATTCACCCTCCAGTCTTCACCTTCTCCTTCTCCTTCTTCTGTTTCTTCTGCTTCACCCTCCAGACTTCACCTTCTCCTTCTCTTTCTTCTGCTTCTTCTGATTCACCCTCTAGACTTCAACTTCTCCTTCTCCTTCTTCTGATTCTTCTGATTCACCCTCCAGACTTCACCTTCTCCTTCTCCTTCTTCTGCTTCTTCTGATTCACCCTCCTGACTTCACCTTCTCCTTCTCCTTCTTCTACTTCTTCTGATTCACCCTCCTGACTCCACCTTCTCCTTCTCCTTCTTCTACTTCTTCTGCTTCACCCTCCAGACTTCACCTTCTCCTTCTCCTTCTTCTACTTCTTCTGATTCACCCTCCAGACTTCACCTTCTCCTTCTCTTGCTTCTTCTGCTTCACACTCCAGACTTCACCTTCTCCTTCTCCTTCTTCTGCTTCTTCTGATTCACCCTCCTTCCTTCACCTTCTCCTTCTCCTTCTTCTGCTTCTTCTGATTCACCCTCCTGACTTCACCTTCTCCTTCTCCTTATTCTGCTTCTTCTGTTTCACCCTCCAGACTTCACCTTCTCCTTCTCCTTCTTCTGCTTCTTCTGATTCACCCTCCAGACTTCACCTTCTCCTTCTCCTTCTTCTGCTTCTTCTGATTCACCCTCCAGACTTCACCTTCTCCTTCTCCTTCTTCTACTTCTTCTGATTCACCCTCCAGACTTCAACTTCTCCTTCTCCTTCTTCTGCTTCTTCTGATTCACCCTCCAGACTTCACCTTCTCCTTCTCCTTCGTCTACTTCTTCTGATTCACCCTCCAGACTACACCTTCTCCTTCTCCTTCTTCTACTTCTTCTGATTCACCCTCCAGACTTCACCTTCTCCTTCTCCTTCTTCTGTTTCTTCTGATTCACCCTCCAGACTTCACCTTCTCCTTCTCCTTCTTCTACTTCTTCTGATTCACCCTCCAGACTTCACCATCTCCTTCTCCTTCTTCTACTTCTTCTGATTCACCCTCCAGACTTCACCTTCTCCTTCTCCTTCTTCTACTTCTTCTGCTTCTCCCTCCAGACTTCACCTTCTCCTTCTCCTTCTTCTGCTTCTTCTGATTCACCCTCCAGACTTCACCTTCCCCTTCTCCTTCTTCTACTTCTTCTGATTCACCCTCCAGACTTCACCTTCTCCTTCTCCTTCTTCTACTTCTTCTGATTCACCCTCCAGACTTCACCTTCTCCTTCTCCTTCTTCTACTTCTTCCGATTCACCCTCCTGACTTCACCTTCTCCTTCTCCTTCTTCTGCTTCTTCTGCTTCACCCTCCTGACTTCACCTTCTCCTTCTCCTTCTTCTACTTCTTCTGATTCACCCTTCAGACTTCACCTTCTCCTTCTCCTTCTTCTGCTTCATCTGCTTCACCCTCCAGACTTCACCTTCTCCTTCTCCTTCTTCTGCTTCTTCTGATTCGCCCTCCAGACATCACCTTCTACTTCTCCTTCTTCTGCTTCTTCTGATTCACCCTCCAGACTTCACCTTCTCCTTCTCCTTCTTCTACTTCTTCTGATTCACCCTCCAGACTTCACCTTCTACTTCGCCTTCTTCTACTTCTTCTGATTCACCCTCCAGACTTCACCTTCTCCTTCTCCTTCTTCTACTTCTTCTGATTCACCCTCCAGACTTCACCTTCTCCTTCTCCTTCTTCTGCTTCTTCTGCTTCACCCTCCAGACTTCACCTTCTCCTTCTCCTTCTTCTGCTTCTTCTGATTCGCCCTCCAGACATCACCTTCTCCTTCTCCTTCTTCTGCTTCTTCTGCTTCACCCTCCAGACTTCACCTTCTCCTTCTCCTTCTTCTGCTTCTTCTGCTTCACTCTCCTGACTTCACCTTCTCCTTCTCCTTCTTCTACTTCTTCTGATTCACCCTCCAGACTTCACCTTCTCCTTCTCCTTCTTCTGCTTCTTCTGCTTCACCCTCCAGACTTCACCTTCTCCTTCTCCTTCTTCTGCTTCTTCTGCTGCGCCCTCCAGACTTCACCTTCTCCTTCTCCTTCTTCTGCTTCTTCTGCTTCACCCTCCTGACTTCACCTTCTCCTTCTCCTTCTTCTACTTCTTCTGTTTCACCCCCCTGACTTCACCTGCTCCTTCTCCTTCTTCTGCTTCTTCTGATTCACCCTCCTAACTTTACCTTCTCCTTCTCCTTCTTCTGCTTCTTCTGATTCACCCTCCTGACTTCACCTTCTCCTTCTCCTTCTTCTGCTTCTTCTAATTCACCCTCCAGACTTCACCTTCTCCTTCTCCTTCTTCTGCTTCTTCTGATTCACCCTCCAGACTTCACCTTCTCCTTCTCCTTCTTCTGCTTCTTCTGATTGACCCTCCAGACCTCACCTTCTCCTTCTCCTTCTTCTACTTCTTCTGATTCACCCTCCAGACTTCATCTTCTCCTTCTCCTTCTTCTGCTTCTTCTGATTCACCCTCCAGACTTCACCTTCTCCTTCTCCTTCTTCTGCTTCTTCTGATTCACCCTCCAGACTTCAGCTTCTCCTTCTCCTTCTTCTACTTCTTCTGATTCACCCTTCTGACTTCACCTTCTCCTTCTCCTTCTTCTACTTCTTCTGATTCACCCTCCAGACTTCACCTTCTCCTTCTCCTTCTTCTGCTTCTTCTGCTTCACCCTCCAGACTTCACCTTCTCCTTCTCCTTCTTCTGCTTCTTCTCCTTCGCCCTCCAATCTTCACCTTCTCCTTCTCCATCTTCTACTTCTTCTGCTTCACTCTCCTGACTTCACCTTCTCCTTCTCCTTCTTCTACTTCTTCTGATTCACCCTCCAGACTTCACCTTCTCCTTCTCCTTCTTCTGCTTCTTCTGCTTCACCCTCCAGACTTCAGCTTCTCCTTCTCCTTCTTCTGCTTCTTCTCCTGCGCCCTCCAGACTTCACCTTCTCCTTCTCCTTCTTCTGCTTCTTCTGCTTCACCGTCCTGACTTCACCTTCTCCTTCTCCTTCTTCTACTTCTTCTGCTTCACCCCCCTGACTTCACCTGCTCCTTCTCCTTCTTCTGCTTCTTCTGATTCACCCTCCTAACTTCACCTTCTCCTTCTCCTTCTTCTGCTTCTTCTGATTCACCCTCCTGACTTCACCTTCTCCTTCTCCTTCTTCTGCTTCTTCTGATTCACCCTCCAGACTTCACCTTCTCCTTCTCCTTCTTCTGCTTCTTCTGTTTCACCCTCCAGACTTCACCTTCTCCTTCTCCTTCTTCTGCTTCTTCTGATTCACCCTCCAGACTTCATCTTCTCCTTCTCCTTCTTCTGCTTCTTCTGATTCACCCTCCAGACTTCACCTTCTCCTTCTCCTTCTTCTGCTTCTTCTGATTCACCCTCCAGACTTCACCTTCTCCTTCTCCTTCTTCTACTTCTTCAGATTCACCCTCCAGTCTTCACCTTCTCCTTCTCCTTCTTCTGTTTCTTCTGCTTCACCCTCCAGACTTCACCTTCTCCTTCTCTTTCTTCTGCTTCTTCTGATTCACCCTCCAGACTTCACCTTCTCCTTCTCCTTCTTCTGATTCTTCTGATTCACCCTCCAAACTTCACCTTCTCCTTCTCCTTCTTCTGCTTCTTCTGATTCACCCTCCAGACTTCATCTTCTCCTTCTCCTTCTTCTGCTTCTTCTGATTCACCCTCCAGACTTCACCTTCTCCTTCTCCTTCTTCTGCTTCTTCTGATTCATCCTCCAGACTTCACCTTCACCTTCTCTTTCTTCTGCTTCTTCTGATTCACCGTCCAGACTTCACCTTCTCCTTCTCCTTCTTCTGATTCTTCTGATTCACCCTCCAAACTTCACCTTCTCCTTCTCCTTCTTCTGCTTCTTCTGATTCACCCTCCTGACTTCACCTTCTCCTTCTCCTTATTCTGCTTCTTCTGTTTCACCCTCCAGACTTCACCTTCTCCTTCTCCTTCTTCTGCTTCTTCTGATTCACCCTCCAGACTTCACCTTCTCCTTCTCCTTCTTCTGCTTCTTCTGTTTCACCCTCCAGACTTCACCTTCTCCTTCTCCTTCTTCTGCTTCTTCTGATTCACCCTCCAGACTTCATCTTCTCCTTCTCCTTCTTCTGCTTCTTCTGATTCATCCTCCAGACTTCACCTTCTCCTTCTCTTTCTTCTGCTTCTTCTGATTCACCCTCCAGACTTCACCTTCTCCTTCTCCTTCTTCTGATTCTTCTGATTCACCCTCCAAACTTCACCTTCTCCTTCTCCTTCTTCTGCTTCTTCTGATTCACCCTCCTGACTTCACCTTCTCCTTCTCCTTATTCTGCTTCTTCTGTTTCACCCTCCAGACTTCACCTTCTCCTTCTCCTTCTTCTGCTTCTTCTGATTCACCCTCCAGACTTCACCATCTCCTTCTCCTTCTTCTGCTTCTTCTGATTCACACTCCAGACTTCATCTTCTCCTTCTCCTTCTTCAGCTTCTTCTGATTCACCCTCCAGACCTCACCTTCTCCTTCTCCTTCTTCTACTTCTTCTGATTCACCCTCCAGACTTCATCTTCTCCTTCTCATTCTTTTGCTTCTTCTATTTTCACCCTCCAGACTTCACCTTCTCCTTCTCCTTCTTCTGATTCTTCTGATTCACCCTCCAGACTTCACCTTCTCCTTCTCCTTCTTCTACTTCTTCTGATTCACCCTCCTGACTTCACCTTCTCCTTCTCCTTCTTCTACTTCTTCTGCTTCACCCTCCAGACTTCACCTTATCCTTCTCCTTCTTCTACTTCTTCTGATTCACCCTCCAGAGTTCACCTTCTCCTTCTCCTTCTTCTGCTTCTCCTGATTCACCCTCCAGACTTCACCTTCTCCTTCTCCTTATTCTGCTTCTTCTGATTCACCCTCCAGACTTCACCTTCTCCTTCTCCTTCTTCTGCTTCTTCTGATTCACCCTCCAGACTTCACCTCCTCCTTCTCCTTCTTATGCTTCTTCTGATTCACCCTCCAGACTTCACCTTCTCCTTCTCCTTCTTCTACTTCTTCTGATACACCCTCCAGACTTCATCTTCTCATTCTCCTTCTTCTGCTTCTTCTGATTCACCCTCCAGACTTCACCTTCTCCTTCTCCTTCTTCTGCTTCTTCTGATTCACCCTCCAGACTTGTCCTTCTCCTTCTCCTTCTTCTACTTCTTCTGATTCACCCTCCAGACTTCACCTTCTCCATCTCCTTATTCTACTTCTACTGATTCACCCTCCAGACTTCACCTTCTCCTTCTCCTTCTTCTGCATCTTCTGATTAACCCTCCAGACTTCACCTTCTCCTTCTCCTTCTTCTGCTTCTTCTGATTCACCCTCCAGACTTCACCTTCTCCTTCTCCATCTTCTGCTTCTTCTGATTCACCCTTCAGACTTCACCTTCTCCTTCTCCTTCTTCTGCTTCTTCTGATTCACCCTCCAGACCTCACCTTCTCCTTCTCCTTCTTCTACTTCTTATGATTCACCCTCCAGACTTCACCTTCTCCTTCTCCTTCTTCTGCTTCTTCTGATTCACACTCCAGACTTCATCTTCTCCTTCTCCTTCTTCAGCTTCTTCTGATTCACCCTCCAGACCTCACCTTCTCCTTCTCCTTCTTCTACTTCTTCTGATTCACCCTCCAGACTTCATCTTCTCCTTCTCATTCTTTTGCTTCTTCTATTTTCACCCTCCAGACTTCACCTTCTCCTTCTCCTTCTTCTGATTCTTCTGATTCACCCTCCAGACTTCACCTTCTCCTTCTCCTTCTTCTACTTCTTCTGATTCACCCTCCTGACTTCACCTTCTCCTTCTCCTTCTTCTACTTCTTCTGCTTCACCCTCCAGACTTCACCTTATCCTTCTCCTTCTTCTACTTCTTCTGATTCACTCTCCAGACTTCACCTTCTCCTTCTCCTTCTTCTGCTTCTCCTGATTCACCCTCCAGACTTCACCTTCTCCTTCTCCTTATTCTGCTTCTTCTGATTCACCCTCCAGACTTCACCTTCTCCTTCTCCTTCTTCTGCTTCTTCTGATTCACCCTCCAGACTTCACCTTCTCCTTCTCCTTCTTCTGCTTCTTCTGATTCACCCTCCAGACTTCACCTTCTCCTTCTCCTTCTTCTACTTCTTCTGATACACCCTCCAGACTTCATCTTCTCATTCTCCTTCTTCTGCTTCTTCTGATTCACCCTCCAGACTTCACCTTCTCCTTCTCCTTCTTCTGCTTCTTCTGATTCACCCTCCAGACTTGTCCTTCTCCTTCTCCTTCTTCTACTTCTTCTGATTCACCCTCCAGACTTTACCTTCTCCTTCTCCTTCTTCTACTTCTTCTGTTTCACCCTCCAGACTTCACCTTCTGCTTCTCCTGCTTCTGCTTCTTCTGATTCACCCTCCAGACTTCACCTTCTCCTTCTCCTTCGTCTACTTCTTCTGATTCACCCTCCAGACTACACCTTCTCCTTCTCCTTCTTCTACTTCTTCTGATTCACCCTCCAGACTTCACCTTCTCCTTCTCCTTCTTCTGCTTCTTCTGATTCACCCTCCAGACTTCACCTTCTCCTTCTCCTTCTTCTACTTCTTCTGAATGACACTCCAAACTTCACCTTCTCCTTCTCCTTCTTCTACTTCTTCTGATTCACCCTCCAGACTTCACCTTCTCCTTCTCCTTCTTCTACTTCTTCTGCTTCTCCCTCCAGACTTCACCTTCTCCTTCTCCTTCTTCTGCTTCTTCTGATTCACCCTCCAGACTTCACCTTCTCCTTCTCCTTCTTCTACTTTTTCTGATTCACCCTCCAGACTTCACCTTCTCCTTCTCCTTCTTCTACTTCTTCTGATTCACCCTCCAGACTTCACCTTCTCCTTCTCCTTCTTCTGATTCTTCTGATTCACCCTCCTCACTTCACCTTCTCCTTCTCCTTCTTCTGCTTCTTCTGCTTCACCCTCCAGACTTCACCTTCTCCTTCTCCTTCTTCTGCTTCTTCTGCTTCACCCTCCAGACTTCACCTTCTCCTTATCCTTCTTCTGCTTCTTCTGCTTCACCCTCCTGACTTCACCTTCTGCTACTCCTTCTTCTACTTCTTCTGATTCACCCTCCAGACTTCACCTTCTCCTTGTCCTTCATCTGCTTTTTCTGCTTCACCCTCCAGAATTCACCTTCTCCTTCTCCTTCTTCTGCTTCTTCTGCTTCGCCCTCCAGACTTCACCTTCTCCTTCTCCTTCTTCTGCTTCACCCTCCAGACTTCACCTTCTCCTTCTCCTTCTTCTGCTTCTTCTGCTTCACCCTCCTGACTTCACCTTCTCCTTCTCCTTCTTCTACTTCTTCTGATTCACCCTCCAGACTTCACCTTCTCCTTCTCCTTCTTCTGCTTCTACGGCTTCACCCTCCAGACTTCACCTTCTCCTTCTCCTTCTTCTGCTTCTTCTGCTGCGCCCTCCAGACTTGACCTTCTCCTTCTCCTTCTTCTGCTTCTTCTGCTTCACCCTCCTGACTTCACCTTCTCCTTCTCCTTCTTCTACTTCTTCTGCTTCACCCCCCTGACTTCACCTTCTCCTTCTCCTTCTTCTGCTTCTTCTGATTCACCCTCCTAACTTCACCTTCTCCTTCTCCTTCTTCTGCTTCTTCTGATTCACCCTCCTGACTTCACCTTCTCCTTCTCCTTCTTCTGCTTCTTCTGCTTCACCCTCCTGACTTCACCTTCTCCTTCTCCTTCTTCTACTTCTTCTGCTTCACCCCCCTGACTTCACCTTCTACTTCTCCTTCTTCTGCTTCTTCTGATTCACCCTCCAGACCTCACCTTCTCCTTCTCCTTCTTCTACTTCTTCTGATTCACCCTCCAGACTTCACCTTCTCCTTCTCCTTCTTCTGCTTCTTCTGATTCACCCTCCAGACTTCACCTTCTCCTTCTCCTTCTTCTACTTCTTCTGATTCACCCTCCAGACTTCACCTTCTTCTTCTCCTTCTTCTACTTCTTCTGATTCACCCTCCAGTCTTCACCTTCTCCTTCTCCTTCTTCTGCTTCTTCTGCTTCACCCTCCAGACTTCTCCTTCTCCTTCTCTTTCTTCTGCTTCTTCTGATTCACCCTCCAGACTTCACCTTCTCCTTCTCCTTCTTCTGATTCTTCTGGTTCACCCTCCAGACTTCACCTTCTCCTTCTCCTTCTTCTGCTTCTTCTGGTTCACCCTCCTGACTTCACCTTCTCCTTCTCCTTCTTCTACTTCTTCTGATTCACCCTCCTGACTTCAACTTCTCCTTCTCCTTCTTCTGCTTCTCCTGATTCACCCTCCAGACTTCACCTTCTCCTTCTCCTTATTCTGCTTCTTCTGATTCACCCTCCAGACTTCACCTTCTCCTTCTCCTTCTTCTGCTTCTTCTGATTCACCCTCCAGACTTCACCTTCTCCTTCTCCTTCTTCTGCTTCTTCTGATTCACCCTCCAGACTTCACCTTCTCCTTCTCCTTCTTCTACTTCTTCTGATACACCCTCCAGACTTCATCTTCTCATTCTCCTTCTTCTGCTTCTTCTGATTCACCCTCCAGACTTCACCTTCTCCTTCTCCTTCTTCTGCTTCTTCTGATTCACCCTCCAGACTTGTCCTTCTCCTTCTCCTTCTTCTACTTCTTCTGATTCACCCTCCAGACTTCACCTTCTCCATCTCCTTATTCTACTTCTACTGATTCACCCTCCAGACTTCACCTTCTCCTTCTCCTTCTTCTGCATCTTCTGATTAACCCTCCAGACTTCACCTTCTCCTTCTCCTTCTTCTGCTTCTTCTGATTCACCCTCCAGACTTCACCTTCTCCTTCTCCATCTTCTGCTTCTTCTGATTCACCCTTCAGACTTCACCTTCTCCTTCTCCTTCTTCTGCTTCTTCTGATTCACCCTCCAGACCTCACCTTCTCCTTCTCCTTCTTCTACTTCTTATGATTCACCCTCCAGACTTCACCTTCTCCTTCTCCTTCTTCTGCTTCTTCTGATTCACACTCCAGACTTCATCTTCTCCTTCTCCTTCTTCAGCTTCTTCTGATTCACCCTCCAGACCTCACCTTCTCCTTCTCCTTCTTCTACTTCTTCTGATTCACCCTCCAGACTTCATCTTCTCCTTCTCATTCTTTTGCTTCTTCTATTTTCACCCTCCAGACTTCACCTTCTCCTTCTCCTTCTTCTGATTCTTCTGATTCACCCTCCAGACTTCACCTTCTCCTTCTCCTTCTTCTACTTCTTCTGATTCACCCTCCTGACTTCACCTTCTCCTTCTCCTTCTTCTACTTCTTCTGCTTCACCCTCCAGACTTCACCTTATCCTTCTCCTTCTTCTACTTCTTCTGATTCACTCTCCAGACTTCACCTTCTCCTTCTCCTTCTTCTGCTTCTCCTGATTCACCCTCCAGACTTCACCTTCTCCTTCTCCTTATTCTGCTTCTTCTGATTCACCCTCCAGACTTCACCTTCTCCTTCTCCTTCTTCTGCTTCTTCTGATTCACCCTCCAGACTTCACCTTCTCCTTCTCCTTCTTCTGCTTCTTCTGATTCACCCTCCAGACTTCAGCTTCTCCTTCTCCTTCTTCTACTTCTTCTGATACACCCTCCAGACTTCATCTTCTCATTCTCCTTCTTCTGCTTCTTCTGATTCACCCTCCAGACTTCACCTTCTCCTTCTCCTTCTTCTGCTTCTTCTGATTCACCCTCCAGACTTGTCCTTCTCCTTCTCCTTCTTCTACTTCTTCTGATTCACCCTCCAGACTTTACCTTCTCCTTCTCCTTCTTCTACTTCTTCTGTTTCACCCTCCAGACTTCACCTTCTGCTTCTCCTGCTTCTGCTTCTTCTGATTCACCCTCCAGACTTCACCTTCTCCTTCTCCTTCGTCTACTTCTTCTGATTCACCCTCCAGACTACACCTTCTCCTTCTCCTTCTTCTACTTCTTCTGATTCACCCTCCAGACTTCACCTTCTCCTTCTCCTTCTTCTGCTTCTTCTGATTCACCCTCCAGACTTCACCTTCTCCTTCTCCTTCTTCTACTTCTTCTGATTGACACTCCAAACTTCACCTTCTCCTTCTCCTTCTTCTACTTCTTCTGATTCACCCTCCAGACTTCACCTTCTCCTTCTCCTTCTTCTACTTCTTCTGCTTCTCCCTCCAGACTTCACCTTCTCCTTCTCCTTCTTCTGCTTCTTCTGATTCACCCTCCAGACTTCACCTTCTCCTTCTCCTTCTTCTACTTTTTCTGATTCACCCTCCAGACTTCACCTTCTCCTTCTCCTTCTTCTACTTCTTCTGATTCACCCTCCAGACTTCACCTTCTCCTTCTCCTTCTTCTGATTCTTCTGATTCACCCTCCTCACTTCACCTTCTCCTTCTCCTTCTTCTGCTTCTTCTGCTTCACCCTCCAGACTTCACCTTCTCCTTCTCCTTCTTCTGCTTCTTCTGCTTCACCCTCCAGACTTCACCTTCTCCTTATCCTTCTTCTGCTTCTTCTGCTTCACCCTCCTGACTTCACCTTCTGCTACTCCTTCTTCTACTTCTTCTGATTCACCCTCCAGACTTCACCTTCTCCTTGTCCTTCATCTGCTTTTTCTGCTTCACCCTCCAGAATTCACCTTCTCCTTCTCCTTCTTCTGCTTCTTCTGCTTCGCCCTCCAGACTTCACCTTCTCCTTCTCCTTCTTCTGCTTCACCCTCCAGACTTCACCTTCTCCTTCTCCTTCTTCTGCTTCTTCTGCTTCACCCTCCTGACTTCACCTTCTCCTTCTCCTTCTTCTACTTCTTCTGATTCACCCTCCAGACTTCACCTTCTCCTTCTCCTTCTTCTGCTTCTACGGCTTCACCCTCCAGACTTCACCTTCTCCTTCTCCTTCTTCTGCTTCTTCTGCTGCGCCCTCCAGACTTGACCTTCTCCTTCTCCTTCTTCTGCTTCTTCTGCTTCACCCTCCTGACTTCACCTTCTCCTTCTCCTTCTTCTACTTCTTCTGCTTCACCCCCCTGACTTCACCTTCTCCTTCTCCTTCTTCTGCTTCTTCTGATTCACCCTCCTAACTTCACCTTCTCCTTCTCCTTCTTCTGCTTCTTCTGATTCACCCTCCTGACTTCACCTTCTCCTTCTCCTTCTTCTGCTTCTTCTGCTTCACCCTCCTGACTTCACCTTCTCCTTCTCCTTCTTCTACTTCTTCTGCTTCACCCCCCTGACTTCACCTTCTACTTCTCCTTCTTCTGCTTCTTCTGATTCACCCTCCAGACCTCACCTTCTCCTTCTCCTTCTTCTACTTCTTCTGATTCACCCTCCAGACTTCACCTTCTCCTTCTCCTTCTTCTGCTTCTTCTGATTCACCCTCCAGACTTCACCTTCTCCTTCTCCTTCTTCTACTTCTTCTGATTCACCCTCCAGACTTCACCTTCTTCTTCTCCTTCTTCTACTTCTTCTGATTCACCCTCCAGTCTTCACCTTCTCCTTCTCCTTCTTCTGCTTCTTCTGCTTCACCCTCCAGACTTCTCCTTCTCCTTCTCTTTCTTCTGCTTCTTCTGATTCACCCTCCAGACTTCACCTTCTCCTTCTCCTTCTTCTGATTCTTCTGGTTCACCCTCCAGACTTCACCTTCTCCTTCTCCTTCTTCTGCTTCTTCTGGTTCACCCTCCTGACTTCACCTTCTCCTTCTCCTTCTTCTACTTCTTCTGATTCACCCTCCTGACTTCAACTTCTCCTTCTCCTTCTTCTACTTCTTCTGCTTCACCCTCCAGACTTCACCTTCTCCTTCTCCTTCTTCTACTTCTTCTGATTCACCCTCCAGACTTCACCTTCTCCTTCTCCTTCTTCTGCTTCTTCTGATTCACCCTCCAGACTTCACCTTCTCCTTCTCCTTATTCTGCTTCTTCTGATTCACCCTCCAGACTTCACCTTCTCCTTCTCCTTCTTCTGCTTCTTCTGATTCACCCTCCAGACTTCACCTTCTCCTTCTCCTTCTTCTGCTTCTTCTGATTCACCCTCCAGACTTCACCTTCTCCTTCTCCTTCTTCTACTTCTTCTGATTCACCCTCCAGACTTCATCTTCTCCTTCTCCTTCTTCTGCTTCTTCTGATTCACCCTCCAGACTTCACCTTCTCCTTCTCCTTCTTCTGCTTCTTCTGATTCACCCTCCAGACTTCACCTTCTCCTTCTCCTTCTTCTACTTCTTCTGATTCACCCTCCAGACATCACCTTCTCCTCTCCTTCTTCTACTTCTTCTGATTCACCCTCCGGACTTCACCTTCTCCTTCTCCTTCTTCTGCTTCTTCTGATTCACCCTCCAGACTTCAGCTTCTACTTCTCCTTCTTCTGCTTCTTCTGATTCACCCTCCAGACTTCACCTTCTCCTTCTCCTTTTTCTGCTTCTTCTGATTCACCCTCCAGATCTCACCTTCTCCTTCTCCTTCTTCTACTTCTTCTGATTCACCCTCCAGACTTCATCTTCTCCTTCTCCTTCTTCTGCTTCTTCTGATTCACCCTCCAGATTTCATCTTCTCCTTCTCCTTCTTCTGCTTCTTCTGATTCACCCTCCAGACTTCGCCTTCTCCTTCTCCTTCTTCTACTTCTTCTGATTCACCCTCCAGACTTCACCTTCTCCTTCTCCTTCTTCTACTTCTTCTGATTCACCCTCCAGTCTTCACCTTCTCCTTCTCCTTCTTCTGCTTCTTCTGATTCACCCTCCAGACTTCACCTTCTCCTTCTCCTTCTTCTGCTTCTTCTGATTCACCCTCCTGACTTCACCTTCTCCTTCTCCTTCTTCTGCTTCTTCTGATTCACCCTCCAGACTTCACCTTCTCCTTCTCCTTCTTCTACTTCTTCTGATTCACCCTCCAGACTTCACCTTCTCCTTCTACTTCTTCTGCTTCTTCTGATTCACACTCCAGACTTCACCTTCTCCTTCTCCTTCTTCTGCTTCTTCTGATTCACCCTCCATACTTCACCTTCTCCTTCTCCTTCTTCTGCTTCTTCTGATTCACCCTCCAGACTTCACCTTCTCCTTCTCCTTCTTCTGCTTCTTCTGATTCACCCTCCAGACTTCACCTTCTCCTTCTGCTTCTTCTACTTCTTCTGATTCACCCTCCAGACTTCACCTTCTCCTTCTCCTTCTTCTGCTTCTTCTGATTCACCCTCCAGACTTCACCTTCTCCTTCTCCTTCGTCTACTTCTCCTGATTCACCCTCCAAACTACACCTTCTCCTTCTCCTTCTTCTACTTCTTCTGATTCACCCTCCAGACTTCACCTTCTCCTTCTCCTTCTTCTGCTTCTTCTGATTCACCCTCCAGACTTCACCTTCTCCTTTTCCTTCTTCTACTTCTTCTGATTCACCCTCCAGACTTTACCTTCTCCTTCTCCTTCTTCTACTTCTTCTGATTCACCCTCCAGACTTCACCTTCTCCTTCTCCTTCTTCTACTTCTTCTGCTTCTCCCTCCAGACTTCACCTTCTCCTTCTCCTTCTTCTGCTTCTTCTGATTCACCCTCCAGACTTCACCTTCTCCTTCTCCTTCTTCTACTTCTTCTGATTCACCCTCCAGACTTCACCTTCTCCTTCTCCTTCTTCTACTTCTTCTGATTCACCCTCCAGACTTCACCTTCTCCTTCTCCTTCTTCTACTTCTTCTGATTCACCCTCCTGACTTCACCTTCTCCTTCTCCTTCTTCTGCTTCTTCTGCTTCACCCTCCAGACTTCACCTTCTCCTTCTCCTTCTTTTGCTTCTTCTGCTTCACCCTCCAGACTTCACCTTCTCCGTCTCCTTCTTCTGCTTCACCCTCCTGACTTCACCTTCTCCTTCTCCTTCTTCTACTTCTTCTGATTCACCCTCCAGACTTCACCTTCTCCTTCTCCTTCTTCTGCTTCTTCTGCTTCACCCTCCAGACTTCACCTTCACCTTCTCCTTCTTCTGCTTCTTCTGCTTCGCCCTCCAGACTTCACCTTCTCCTTCTCCTTCTTCTGTTTCTTCTGCTTCACCCTCCAGACTTCACCTTCTCCTTCTCCTTCTTCTGCTTCTTCTGCTTCACCCTCCTGACTTCACCATCTCCTTCTCCTTCTTCTACTTCTTCTGCTTCACCCCCCTGACTTCACTTTCTCCTTCTCCTTCTTCTGCTTCTTCTGATTCACCATCCTAACTTCACCTTCTCCTTCTCCTTCCTCTGCTTCTTCTGATTCACCCTCCTGACTTCACCTTCTCCTTCTCCTTCTTCTGCTTCTTCTGATTCACCCTCCAGACTTCACCTTCTCCTTCTCCTTCTTCTGCTTCTTCTGATTCACCCTCCAGACTTCATCTTCTCCTTCTCCTTCTTCTGCTTCTTCTGATTCACCCTCCAGACCTCACCTTCTCCTTCTCCTTCTTCTACTTCTTCTGATTCACCCTCCAGACTTCACCTTCTCCTTCTCCTTCTTCTACTTCTTCTGATTCACCCTCCTGACTTCACCTTCTCCTTCTCCTTCTTCTACTTCTTCTGCTTCACCCTCCAGACTTCACCTTCTCCTTCTCCTTCTTCTACTTCTTCTTATTCACCCTCCAGACTTCACCTTCTCCTTCTCCTTCTTCTGCTTCTCCTGATTCACCCTCCAGACTTCACCTTCTCCTTCTCCTTATTCTGCTTCTTCTGATTCACCCTCCAGACTTCACCTTCTCCTTCTCCTTCTTCTGCTTCTTCTGATTCACCCTCCAGACTTCACCTTCTCCTTCTCCTTCTTCTGCTTCTTCTGATTCACCCTCCAGACTTCACCTTCTCCTTCTCCTTCTTCTACTTCTTCTGATACACCCTCCAGACTTCATCTTCTCATTCTCCTTCTTCTGCTTCTTCTGATTCACCCTCCAGACTTCACCTTCTCCTTCTCCTTCTTCTGCTTCTTCTGATTCACCCTCCAGACTTGTCCTTCTCCTTCTCCTTCTTCTACTTCTTCTGATTCACCCTCCAGACTTCACCTTCTCCTTCTCCTTCTTCTACTTCTTCTGATTCACCCTCCAGACTTCACCTTCTCCTTCTCCTTCTTCTGCATCTTCTGATTCACCCTCCAGACTTCACCTTCTCCTTCTCCTTCTTCTGCTTCTTCTGATTCACCCTCCAGACTTCACCTTCTCCTTCTCCATCTTCTGCTTCTTCTGATTCACCCTTCAGACTTCACCTTCTCCTTCTCCTTCTTCTGCTTCTTCTGATTCACCCTCCAGACCTCACCTTCTCCTTCTCCTTCTTCTACTTCTTATGATTCACCCTACAGACTTCACCTTCTCCTTCTCCTTCTTCTGCTTCTTCTGATTCACCCTCCAGACTTAACCTTCTCCTTCTCCTTCTTCTGCTTCTTCTGCTTCACCCTCCAGACTTCACCTTCACCTTCTCCTTCTTCTGCTTCTTCTGCTTCGCCCTCCAGACTTCACCTTCTCCTTCTCCTTCTTCTGTTTCTTCTGCTTCACCCTCCAGACTTCACCTTCTCCTTCTCCTTCTTCTGCTTCTTCTGCTTCACCCTCCTGACTTCACCATCTCCTTCTCCTTCTTCTACTTCTTCTGCTTCACCCCCCTGACTTCACCTTCTCCTTCTCCTTCTTCTGCTTCTTCTGATTCACCATCCTAACTTCACCTTCTCCTTCTCCTTCCTCTGCTTCTTCTGATTCACCCTCCTGACTTCACCTTCTCCTTCTCCTTCTTCTGCTTCTTCTGATTCACCCTCCAGACTTCACCTTCTCCTTCTCCTTCTTCTGCTTCTTCTGATTCACCCTCCAGACTTCATCTTCTCCTTCTCCTTCTTCTGCTTCTTCTGATTCACCCTCCAGACCTCACCTTCTCCTTCTCCTTCTTCTACTTCTTCTGATTCACCCTCCAGACTTCACCTTCTCCTTCTCCTTCTTCTACTTCTTCTGATTCACCCTCCTGACTTCACCTTTTCCTTCTCCTTCTTCTACTTCTTCTGCTTCACCCTCCAGACTTCACCTTCTCCTTCTCCTTCTTCTACTTCTTCTGATTCACCCTCCAGACTTCACCTTCTCCTTCTCCTTCTTCTGCTTCTCCTGATTCACCCTCCAGACTTCACCTTCTCCTTCTCCTTATTCTGCTTCTTCTGATTCACCCTCCAGACTTCACCTTCTCCTTCTCCTTCTTCTGCTTCTTCTGATTCACCCTCCAGACTTCACCTTCTCCTTCTCCTTCTTCTGCTTCTTCTGATTCACCCTCCAGACTTCACCTTCTCCTTCTCCTTCTTCTACTTCTTCTGATACACCCTCCAGACTTCATCTTCTCATTCTCCTTCTTCTGCTTCTTCTGATTCACCCTCCAGACTTCACCTTCTCCTTCTCCTTCTTCTGCTTCTTCTGATTCACCCTCCAGACTTGTCCTTCTCCTTCTCCTTCTTCTACTTCTTCTGATTCACCCTCCAGACTTCACCTTCTCCTTCTCCTTCTTCTACTTCTTCTGATTCACCCTCCAGACTTCACCTTCTCCTTCTCCTTCTTCTGCATCTTCTGATTCACCCTCCAGACTTCACCTTCTCCTTCTCCTTCTTCTGCTTCTTCTGATTCACCCTCCAGACTTCACCTTCTCCTTCTCCATCTTCTGCTTCTTCTGATTCACCCTTCAGACTTCACCTTCTCCTTCTCCTTCTTCTGCTTCTTCTGATTCACCCTCCAGACCTCACCTTCTCCTTCTCCTTCTTCTACTTCTTATGATTCACCCTACAGACTTCACCTTCTCCTTCTCCTTCTTCTGCTTCTTCTGATTCACCCTCCAGACTTAACCTTCTCCTTCTCCTTCTTCTGCTTCTTCTGATTCACCCCCCAGACCTCGCCTTCTCCTTCTGCTTCTTCTACTTCTTCTGATTCACCCTCCAGGCTTCACCATCTCCTTCTCCTTCTTCTACTTATTCTGATTCACCCTCCAGTCTTCACCTTCTCCTTCGCCTTCTTCTGCTTCTTCTGATTCACCCTCCAGACTTCAACTTCTCCTTCTCCTTCTTCTGCTTCTTCTGATTCACCCTCCTGACTTCACCTTCTCCTTCTCCTTCTTCTGCTTCTTCTGATTCACCCTCCAGACTTCACCTTCTCCTTCTCCTTCTTCTCCTTCTTCTGATTCACCCTCCAGACCTCACCTTCTCCTTCTCCTTCTTCTGCTTCTTCTGATTCACCCTCCAGACTTCACCTTCTCCTTCTCCTTCTTCTGCTTCTTCTGATTCACCCACCAGACTTCACCTTCTCCTTCTCCTTCTTCTGCTTCTTCTGATTCACCCTCCAGACTTCACCTTCTCCTTCTCCTTCTTCTGCTTCTTCTGATTCACCCTCCAGACTTCACCTTCTCCTTCTCCTTCTTCTACTTCTTCTGATTCACCCTCCAGACTTCACCTTCTCCTTCTCCTGCTTCTGCTTCTTCTGATTCACCCTCCAGACTTCACCTTCTCCTTCTCCTTCGTCGACTTCTTCTGATTCACCCTCCAGACTACACCTTCTCCTTCTCCTTCTTCTACTTCTTCTGATTCACCCTCCAGACGTCACCTTCTCCTTCTCCTTCTTCTACTTCTTCTGATTCACCCTCCAGACTTCACCTTCTCCTTCTCCTTCTTCTACTTCTTCTGCTTCTCCCTCCAGACTTCACCTTCTCCTTCTCCTTCTTCTGCTTCTTCTGATTCACCCTCCAGACTTCACCTTCTCCTTCTCCTTCTTCTACTTCTTCTGATACACCCTCCAGACTTCACCTTCTCCTTCTCCTTCTTCTACTTCTTCTGATTCACCCTCCAGACTTCACCTTCTCCTTGTCCTTCTTCTACTTCTTCTGATTCACCCTCCTGACTTCACCTTCTCCTTCTCCTTCTTCTACTTCTTCTGCTTCACCCTCCAGACTTCACCTTCTCCTTCTCCTTCTTCTACTTCTTCTGATTCACCCTCCAGACTTCACCTTCTCCTTCTCCTTCTTCTGCTTCTCCTGATTCACCCTCCAGACTTCACCTTCTCCTTCTCCTTATTCTGCTTCTTCTGATTCACCCTCCAGACTTCACCTTCTCCTTCTCCTTCTTCTGCTTCTTCTGATTCACCCTCCAGACTTCACCTTCTCCTTCTCCTTCTTCTGCTTCTTCTGATTCACCCGCCAGACTTCACCTTCTCCTTCTCCTTCTTCTACTTCTTCTGATACACCCTCCAGACTTCATCTTCTCATTCTCCTTCTTCTGCTTCTTCTGATTCACCCTCCAGACTTCACCTTCTCCTTCTCCTTCTTCTGCTTCTTCTGATTCACCCTCCAGACTTGTCCTTCTCCTTCTCCTTCTTCTACTTCTTCTGATTCACCCTCCAGACTTCACCTTCTCCTTCTCCTTCTTCTACTTCTTCTGATTCACCCTCCAGACTTCACCTTCTCCTTCTCCTTCTTCTGCATCTTCTGATTCACCCTCCAGACTTCACCTTCTCCTTCTCCTTCTTCTGCTTCTTCTGATTCACCCTCCAGACTTCACCTTCTCCTTCTCCATCTTCTGCTTCTTCTGATTCACCCTTCAGACTTCACCTTCTCCTTCTCCTTCTTCTGCTTCTTCTGATTCACCCTCCAGACCTCACCTTCTCCTTCTCCTTCTTCTACTTCTTATGATTCACCCTACAGACTTCACCTTCTCCTTCTCCTTCTTCTGCTTCTTCTGATTCACCCTCCAGACTTAACCTTCTCCTTCTCCTTCTTCTACTTCTTCTGATTCACCCTCCAGACTTCACCTTCTCCTTCTCCTGCTTCTGCTTCTTCTGATTCACCCTCCAGACTTCACCTTCTCCTTCTCCTTCGTCGACTTCTTCTGATTCACCCTCCAGACTACACCTTCTCCTTCTCCTTCTTCTACTTCTTCTGATTCACCCTCCAGACGTCACCTTCTCCTTCTCCTTCTTCTACTTCTTCTGATTCACCCTCCAGACTTCACCTTCTCCTTCTCCTTCTTCTACTTCTTCTGCTTCTCCCTCCAGACTTCACCTTCTCCTTCTCCTTCTTCTGCTTCTTCTGATTCACCCTCCAGACTTCACCTTCTCCTTCTCCTTCTTCTACTTCTTCTGATACACCCTCCAGACTTCACCTTCTCCTTCTCCTTCTTCTACTTCTTCTGATTCACCCTCCAGACTTCACCTTCTCCTTGTCCTTCTTCTACTTCTTCTGATTCACCCTCCTGACTTCACCTTCTCCTTCTCCTTCTTCTACTTCTTCTGCTTCACCCTCCAGACTTCACCTTCTCCTTCTCCTTCTTCTACTTCTTCTGATTCACCCTCCAGACTTCACCTTCTCCTTCTCCTTCTTCTGCTTCTCCTGATTCACCCTCCAGACTTCACCTTCTCCTTCTCCTTATTCTGCTTCTTCTGATTCAACCTCCAGACTTCACCTTCTCCTTCTCCTTCTTCTGCTTCTTCTGATTCACCCTCCAGACTTCACCTTCTCCTTCTCCATCTTCTGCTTCTTCTGATTCACCCTTCAGACTTCACCTTCTCCTTCTCCTTCTTCTGCTTCTTCTGATTCACCCTCCAGACCTCACCTTCTCCTTCTCCTTCTTCTACTTCTTATGATTCACCCTACAGACTTCACCTTCTCCTTCTCCTTCTTCTGCTTCTTCTGATTCACCCTCCAGACTTAACCTTCTCCTTCTCCTTCTTCTGCTTCTTCTTTTTCACCCCCAGACTTCGCCTTCTCCTTCTGCTTCTTCTACTTCTTCTGATTCACCCTCCAGGCTTCACCATCTCCTTCTCCTTCTTCTACTTATTCTGATTCACCCTCCAGTCTTCACCTTCTCCTTCGCCTTCTTCTGCTTCTTCTGATTCACCCTCCAGACTTCACCTTCTCCTTCTCCTTCTTCTGCTTCTTCTGATTCACCCTCCTGACTTCACCTTCTCCTTCTCCTTCTTCTGCTTCTTCTGATTCACCCTCCAGACTTCACCTTCTCCTTCTCCTTCTTCTCCTTCTTCTGATTCACCCTCCAGACCTCACCTTCTCCTTCTCCTTCTTCTGCTTCTTCTGATTCACCCTCCAGACTTCACCTTCTCCTTCTCCTTCTTCTGCTTCTTCTGATTCACCCACCAGACTTCAACTTCTCCTTCTCCTTCTTCTGCTTCTTCTGATTCACCCTCCAGACTTCACCTTCTCCTTCTCCTTCTTCTGCTTCTTCTGATTCACCCTCCAGACTTCACCTTCTCCTTCTCCTTCTTCTACTTCTTCTGATTCACCCTCCAGACTTCACCTTCTCCTTCTCCTGCTTCTGCTTCTTCTGATTCACCCTCCAGACTTCACCTTCTCCTTCTCCTTCGTCGACTTCTTCTGATTCACCCTCCAGACTACACCTTCTCCTTCTCCTTCTTCTACTTCTTCTGTTTCACCCTCCAGACGTCACCTTCTCCTTCTCCTTCTTCTACTTCTTCTGATTCACCCTCCAGACTTCACCTTCTCCTTCTCCTTCTTCTACTTCTTCTGCTTCTCCCTCCAGACTTCACCTTCTCCTTCTCCTTCTTCTGCTTCTTCTGATTCACCCTCCAGACTTCACCTTCTCCTTCTCCTTCTTCTACTTCTTCTGATACACCCTCCAGACTTCACCTTCTCCTTCTCCTTCTTCTACTTCTTCTGATTCACCCTCCAGACTTCACCTTCTCCTTCTCCTTCTTCTACTTCTTCTGATTCACCCTCCTGACTTCACCTTCTCCTTCTCCTTCTTCTGCTTCTTCTGCTTCACCCTCCAGACTTCACCTTCTCCTTCTCCTTCTTCTGCTTCTTCTGCTTCACCCTCCAGACTTCACCTTCTCCTTCTCCTTCTTCTACTTCTTCTGCTTCACCCCCCTGACTTCACCTTCTCCTTCTCCTTCTTCTGCTTCTTCTGATTCACCCTCCTAACTTCACCTTCTCCTTCTCCTTCTTCTGCTTCTTCTGATTCACCCTCCTGACTTCACCTTCTCCTTCTCCTTCTTCTGCTTCTTCTGATTCACCCTCCAGACTTCACCTTCTCCTTCTCCTTCTTCTGCTTCTTCTGATTCACCCTCCTAACTTCACCTTCTCCTTCTCCTTCTTCTGCTTCTTCTGATTCACCCTCCTGACTTCACCTTCTCCTTCTCCTTCTTCTGCTTCTTCTGATTCACCCTCCAGACTTCACCTTCTCCTTCTCCTTCTTCTACTTCTTCTGATTCACCCTCCGGACTTCATCTTCTCCTTCTCCTTCTTCTACTTCTTCTGATTCACCCGCCAGTCTTCACGTTCTCCTTCTCCTTCTTCTGCTTCTTCTGATTCACCCTCCAGACTTCACCTTCTCCTTCTCCTTCTTCTGCATCTTCTGATTCACCCTCCAGACTTCACCTTCTCCTTCTCCTTCTTCTGCTTCTTCTGATTCACCCTCCAGACTTCACCTTCTCCTTCTCCTTCTTCTGCTTCTTCTGATTCTCCCTCCTGACTTCACCTTCTCCTTCTCCTTCTTCTGCTTCTTCTGATTCACCCTCCAGACTTCACCTTCTCCTTCTCCTTCTTCTACTTCTTCTGATTCACCCTCCAGACTTCACCTTCTCCTTCTACTTCTTCTGCTTCTTCTGATTCACACTCCAGACTTCACCTTCTCCTTCTCCTTCTTCTGCTTCTTCTGATTCACCCTCCATACTTCACCTTCTCCTTCTGCTTCTTCTACTTCTTCTGATTCACCCTCCAGACTTCACCTTCTCCTTCTCCTTCTTCTGCTTCTTCTGATTCACCCTCCAGACTTCACGTTCTCCTTCTTCTGCTTCTTCTGATTCACCCTCCAGACTTCACCTTCTCCTTCTGCTTCTTCTACTTCTTCTGATTCACCCTCCAGACTTCACCTTCTCCTTCTCCTTCTTCTGCTTCTTCTGATTCACCCTCCAGACTTCACCTTCTCCTTCTCCTTCGTCTACTTCTCCTGATTCACCCTCCAAACTACACCTTCTCCTTCTCCTTCTTCTACTTCTTCTGATTCACCCTCCAGACTTCACCTTCTCCTTCTCCTTCTTCTGCTTCTTCTGATTCACCCTCCAGACTTCACCTTCTCCTTTTCCTTCTTCTACTTCTTCTGATTCACCCTCCAGACTTTACCTTCTCCTTCTCCTTCTTCTACTTCTTCTGATTCACCCTCCAGACTTCACCTTCTCCTTCTCCTTCTTCTAATTCTTCTGCTTCTCCCTCCAGACTTCACCTTCTCCTTCTCCTTCTTCTGCTTCTTCTGATTCACCCTCCAGACTTCACCTTCTCCTTCTCCTTCTTCTACTTCTTCTGATTCACCCTCCAGACTTCACCTTCTCCTTCTCCTTCTTCTACTTCTTCTGATTCACCCTCCAGACTTCACCTTCTCCTTCTCCTTCTTCTACTTCTTCTGATTCACCCTCCTGACTTCACCTTCTCCTTCTCCTTCTTCTGCTTCTTCTGCTTCACCCTCCAGACTTCACCTTCTCCTTCTCCTTCTTTTGCTTCTTCTGCTTCACCCTCCAGACTTCACCTTCTCCGTCTCCTTCTTCTGCTTCACCCTCCTGACTTCACCTTCTCCTTCTCCTTCTTCTACTTCTTCTGATTCACCCTCCAGACTTCACCTTCTCCTTCTCCTTCTTCTGCTTCTTCTGCTTCACCCTCCAGACTTCACCTTCACCTTCTCCTTCTTCTGCTTCTTCTGCTTCGCCCTCCAGACTTCACCTTCTCCTTCTCCTTCTTCTGTTTCTTCTGCTTCACCCTCCAGACTTCACCTTCTCCTTCTCCTTCTTCTGCTTCTTCTGCTTCACCCTCCTGACTTCACCATCTCCTTCTCCTTCTTCTACTTCTTCTGCTTCACCCCCCTGACTTCACCTTCTCCTTCTCCTTCTTCTGCTTCTTCTGATTCACCATCCTAACTTCACCTTCTCCTTCTCCTGCCTCTGCTTCTTCTGATTCACCCTCCTGACTTCACCTTCTCCTTCTCCTTCTTCTGCTTCTTCTGATTCACCCTCCAGACTTCACCTTCTCCTTCTCCTTCTTCTGCTTCTTCTGATTCACCCTCCAGACTTCATCTTCTCCTTCTCCTTCTTCTGCTTCTTCTGATTCACCCTCCAGACCTCACCTTCTCCTTCTCCTTCTTCTACTTCTTCTGATTCACCCTCCAGACTTCACCTTCTCCTTCTCCTTCTTCTACTTCTTCTGATTCACCCTCCTGACTTCACCTTCTCCTTCTCCTTCTTCTACTTCTTCTGCTTCACCCTCCAGACTTCACCTTCTCCTTCTCCTTCTTCTACTTCTTCTGATTCACCCTCCAGACTTCACCTTCTCCTTCTCCTTCTTCTGCTTCTCCTGATTCACCCTCCAGACTTCACCTTCTCCTTCTCCTTATTCTGCTTCTTCTGATTCACCCTCCAGACTTCACCTTCTCCTTCTCCTTCTTCTGCTTCTTCTGATTCACCCTCCAGACTTCACCTTCTCCTTCTCCTTCTTCTGCTTCTTCTGATTCACCCTCCAGACTTCACCTTCTCCTTCTCCTTCTTCTACTTCTTCTGATACACCCTCCAGACTTCATCTTCTCATTCTCCTTCTTCTGCTTCTTCTGATTCACCCTCCAGACTTCACCTTCTCCTTCTCCTTCTTCTGCTTCTTCTGATTCACCCTCCAGACTTGTCCTTCTCCTTCTCCTTCTTCTACTTCTTCTGATTCACCCTCCAGACTTCACCTTCTCCTTCTCCTTCTTCTACTTCTTCTGATTCACCCTCCAGACTTCACCTTCTCCTTCTCCTTCTTCTGCATCTTCTGATTCACCCTCCAGACTTCACCTTCTCCTTCTCCTTCTTCTGCTTCTTCTGATTCACCCTCCAGACTTCACCTTCTCCTTCTCCATCTTCTGCTTCTTCTGATTCACCCTTCAGACTTCACCTTCTCCTTCTCCTTCTTCTGCTTCTTCTGATTCACCCTCCAGACCTCACCTTCTCCTTCTCCTTCTTCTACTTCTTATGATTCACCCTACAGACTTCACCTTCTCCTTCTCCTTCTTCTGCTTCTTCTGATTCACCCTCCAGACTTAACCTTCTCCTTCTCCTTCTTCTGCTTCTTCTGATTCACCCCCCAGACTTCGCCTTCTCCTTCTGCTTCTTCTACTTCTTCTGATTCACCCTCCAGACTTCACCTTCTCCTTCTCCTTCTTCTACTTCTTCTGATTCACCCTCCTGACTTCTCCTTCTCCTTCTCCTTCTTCTGCTTCTTCTGCTTCACCCTCCAGACTTCACCTTCTCCTTCTCCTTCTTCTGCTTCTTCTGCTTCACACTCCAGACTTCACCTTCTCCTTCTCCTTCTTCTACTTCTTCTGCTTCACCCCCCTGACTTCACCTTCTCCTTCTCCTTCTTCTGCTTCTTCTGATTCACCCTCCTAACTTCACCTTCTCCTTCTCCTTCTTCTGCTTCTTCTGATTCACCCTCCTGACTTCACCTTCTCCTTCTCCTTCTTCTGCTTCTTCTGATTCACCCTCCAGACTTCACCTTCTCCTTCTCCTTCTTCTGCTTCTTCTGATTCACCCTCCTAACTTCACCTTCTCCTTCTCCTTCTTCTGCTTCTTCTGATTCACCCTCCTGACTTCACCTTCTCCTTCTCCTTCTTCTGCTTCTTCTGATTCACCCTCCAGACTTCACCTTCTCCTTCTCCTTCTTCTACTTCTTCTGATTCACCCTCCGGACTTCATCTTCTCCTTCTCCTTCTTCTACTTCTTCTGATTCACCCGCCAGTCTTCACGTTCTCCTTCTCCTTCTTCTGCTTCTTCTGATTCACCCTCCAGACTTCACCTTCTCCTTCTCCTTCTTCTGCATCTTCTGATTCACCCTCCAGACTTCACCTTCTCCTTCTCCTTCTTCTGCTTCTTCTGATTCACCCTCCAGACTTCACCTTCTCCTTCTCCTTCTTCTGCTTCTTCTGATTCTCCCTCCTGACTTCACCTTCTCCTTCTCCTTCTTCTGCTTCTTCTGATTCACCCTCCAGACTTCACCTTCTCCTTCTCCTTCTTCTACTTCTTCTGATTCACCCTCCAGACTTCACCTTCTCCTTCTACTTCTTCTGCTTCTTCTGATTCACACTCCAGACTTCACCTTCTCCTTCTCCTTCTTCTGCTTCTTCTGATTCACCCTCCATACTTCACCTTCTCCTTCTGCTTCTTCTACTTCTTCTGATTCACCCTCCAGACTTCACCTTCTCCTTCTCCTTCTTCTGCTTCTTCTGATTCACCCTCCAGACTTCACCTTCTCCTTCTTCTGCTTCTTCTGATTCACCCTCCAGACTTCACCTTCTCCTTCTGCTTCTTCTACTTCTTCTGATTCACCCTCCAGACTTCACCTTCTCCTTCTCCTTCTTCTGCTTCTTCTGATTCACCCTCCAGACTTCACCTTCTCCTTCTCCTTCGTCTACTTCTCCTGATTCACCCTCCAAACTACACCTTCTCCTTCTCCTTCTTCTACTTCTTCTGATTCACCCTCCAGACTTCACCTTCTCCTTCTCCTTCTTCTGCTTCTTCTGATTCACCCTCCAGACTTCACCTTCTCCTTTTCCTTCTTCTACTTCTTCTGATTCACCCTCCAGACTTTACCTTCTCCTTCTCCTTCTTCTACTTCTTCTGATTCACCCTCCAGACTTCACCTTCTCCTTCTCCTTCTTCTAACTCTTCTGCTTCTCCCTCCAGACTTCACCTTCTCCTTCTCCTTCTTCTGCTTCTTCTGATTCACCCTCCAGACTTCACCTTCTCCTTCTCCTTCTTCTACTTCTTCTGATTCACCCTCCAGACTTCACCTTCTCCTTCTCCTTCTTCTACTTCTTCTGATTCACCCTCCAGACTTCACCTTCTCCTTCTCCTTCTTCTACTTCTTCTGATTCACCCTCCTGACTTCACCTTCTCCTTCTCCTTCTTCTGCTTCTTCTGCTTCACCCTCCAGACTTCACCTTCTCCTTCTCCTTCTTTTGCTTCTTCTGCTTCACCCTCCAGACTTCACCTTCTCCGTCTCCTTCTTCTGCTTCACCCTCCTGACTTCACCTTCTCCTTCTCCTTCTTCTGCTTCTTCTGATTCACCCTCCAGACTTCACCTTCTCCTTCTCCTTCTTCTGCTTCTTCTGCTTCACCCTCCAGACTTCACCTTCACCTTCTCCTTCTTCTGCTTCTTCTGCTTCGCCCTCCAGACTTCACCTTCTCCTTCTCCTTCTTCTGTTTCTTCTGCTTCACCCTCCAGACTTCACCTTCTCCTTCTCCTTCTTCTGCTTCTTCTGCTTCACCCTCCTGACTTCACCATCTCCTTCTCCTTCTTCTACTTCTTCTGCTTCACCCCCCTGACTTCACCTTCTCCTTCTCCTTCTTCTGCTTCTTCTGATTCACCATCCTAACTTCACCTTCTCCTTCTCCTGCCTCTGCTTCTTCTGATTCACCCTCCTGACTTCACCTTCTCCTTCTCCTTCTTCTGCTTCTTCTGATTCACCCTCCAGACTTCACCTTCTCCTTCTCCTTCTTCTGCTTCTTCTGATTCACCCTCCAGACTTCATCTTCTCCTTCTCCTTCTTCTGCTTCTTCTGATTCACCCTCCAGACCTCACCTTCTCCTTCTCCTTCTTCTACTTCTTCTGATTCACCCTCCAGACTTCACCTTCTCCTTCTCCTTCTTCTACTTCTACTGATTCACCCTCCTGACTTCACCTTCTCCTTCTCCTTCTTCTACTTCTTCTGCTTCACCCTCCAGACTTCACCTTCTCCTTCTCCTTCTTCTACTTCTTCTGATTCACCCTCCAGACTTCACCTTCTCCTTCTCCTTCTTCTGCTTCTCCTGATTCACCCTCCAGACTTCACCTTCTCCTTCTCCTTATTCTGCTTCTTCTGATTCACCCTCCAGACTTCACCTTCTCCTTCTCCTTCTTCTGCTTCTTCTGATTCACCCTCCTGACTTCACCTTCTCCTTCTCCTTCTTCTGCTTCTTCTGATTCACCCTCCAGACTTCACCTTCTCCTTCTCCTTCTTCTACTTCTTCTGATACACCCTCCAGACTTCATCTTCTCATTCTCCTTCTTCTGCTTCTTCTGATTCACCCTCCAGACTTCACCTTCTCCTTCTCCTTCTTCTGCTTCTTCTGATTCACCCTCCAGACTTGTCCTTCTCCTTCTCCTTCTTCTACTTCTTCTGATTCACCCTCCAGACTTCACCTTCTCCTTCTCCTTCTTCTACTTCTTCTGATTCACCCTCCAGACTTCACCTTCTCCTTCTCCTTCTTCTGCATCTTCTGATTCACCCTCCAGACTTCACCTTCTCCTTCTCCTTCTTCTGCTTCTTCTGATTCACCCTCCAGACTTCACCTTCTCCTTCTCCATCTTCTGCTTCTTCTGATTCACCCTTCAGACTTCACCTTCTCCTTCTCCTTCTTCTGCTTCTTCTGATTCACCCTCCAGACCTCACCTTCTCCTTCTCCTTCTTCTACTTCTTATGATTCACCCTACAGACTTCACCTTCTCCTTCTCCTTCTTCTGCTTCTTCTGATTCACCCTCCAGACTTAACCTTCTCCTTCTCCTTCTTCTGCTTCTTCTGATTCACCCCCCAGACTTCGCCTTCTCCTTCTGCTTCTTCTACTTCTTCTGATTCACCCTCCAGGTTTCACCATCTCCTTCTCCTTCTTCTACTTATTCTGATTCACCCTCCAGTCTTCACCTTCTCCTTCGCCTTCTTCTGCTTCTTCTGATTCACCCTCCAGACGTCACCTTCTCCTTCTCCTTCTTCTGCTTCTTCTGATTCACCCTCCTGACTTCACCTTCTCCTTCTCCTTCTTCTGCTTCTTCTGATTCACCCTCCAGACTTCACCTTCTCCTTCTCCTTCTTCTCCTTCTTCTGATTCACCCTCCAGACTTCACCTTCTCCTTCTACTTCTTCTGCTTCTTCTGATTCACCCTCCAGACTTCACCTTCTCCTTCTCCTTCTTCTGCTTCTTCTGATTCACCCTCCAGACTTCACCTTCTCCTTCTCCTTCTTCTGCTTCTTCTGATTCACCCTCCAGACTTCACCTTCTCCTTCTCCTTCTTCTGCTTCTTCTGATTCACCCTCCAGACTTCACCTTCTCCTTCTCCTTCTTCTACTTCTTCTGATTCACCCTCCAGACTTCACCTTCTCCTTCTCCTGCTTCTGCTTCTTCTGATTCACCCTCCAGACTTCACCTTCTCCTTCTCCTTCGTCGACTTCTTCTGATTCACCCTCCAGACTACACCTTCTCCTTCTCCTTCTTCTACTTCTTCTGATTCACCCTCCAGACGTCACCTTCTCCTTCTCCTTCTTCTACTTCTTCTGATTCACCCTCCAGACTTCACCTTCTCCTTCTCCTTCTTCTACTTCTTCTGCTTCTCCCTCCAGACTTCACCTTCTCCTTCTCCTTCTTCTGCTTCTTCTGATTCACCCTCCAGACTTCACCTTCTCCTTCTCCTTCTTCTACTTCTTCTGATACACCCTCCAGACTTCACCTTCTCCTTCTCCTTCTTCTACTTCTTCTGATTCACCCTCCAGACTTCACCTTCTCCTTCTCCTTCTTCTACTTCTTCTGATTCACCCTCCTGACTTCACCTTCTCCTTCTCCTTCTTCTGCTTCTTCTGCTTCACCCTCCAGACTTCACCTTCTCCTTCTCCTTCTTCTGCTTCTTCTGCTTCACCCTCCAGACTTCACCTTGTCCTTCTCCTTCTTCTGCTTCTTCTGCTTCACCCTCCTGACTTCACCTTCTCCTTCTCCTTCTTCTACTTCTTCTCATTCACCCTCCAGACTTTACCTTCTCCTTCTCCTTCTTCTACTTCTTCTGATTCACCCTCCAGACTTCACCTTCTCCTTCTCCTTCTTCTGCTTCTTCTTCTTCACCCTCCAGACGTCACCTTCTCTTTCTCCTTCTTCTGCTTCTTCTGCTTCGCCCTCCAGACTTCACCTTCTCCTTCTCCTTCTTCTGCTTCTTCTGCTTCACCCTCCAGACATCACCTTCTCCGTCTCCTTCTTCTGCTTCTTCTGCTTCTCCCTCATGACTTCACCTTCTCCTTCTCCTTCTTCTACTTCTTCTGATTCACCCTCCAGACTTCACCTTCTCCTTCTACTTCTTCTGCTTCTTCTGCTTCACCCTCCAGACTTCACCTTCTCCTTCTCCTTCTTCTGCTTCTTCTGCTTCACCCTCCTGACTTCACCTTCTCCTTCTCCTTCTTCTGCTTCTTCTGATTCACCCTCCAGACTTCACCTTCTCCTTCTCCTTCTTCTGCTTCTTCTGATTCACCCTCCAGACTTCACCTTCTCCTTCTCCTTCTTCTGCTTCTTCTGATTCACCATCCAGACCTCACCTTCTCCTTCTCCTTCTTCTACTTCTTCTGATTCACCCTCCGGACTTCATCTTCTCCTTCTCCTTCTTCTACTTCTTCTGATTCACCCGCCAGTCTTCACGTTCTCCTTCTCCTTCTTCTGCTTCTTCTGATTCACCCTCCAGACTTCACCTTCTCCTTCTCCTTCTTCTGCTTCTTCTGATTCACCCTCCAGAGCTCACCATCTCCTTCTCCTTCTTCTACTTCTTCTGATTCACCCTCCAGACTTCACCTTCTCCTTCTGCTTCTTCTACTTCTTCTGATTCACCCTCCAGTCTTCACCTTCTCCTTCTCCTGCTTCTGCTTCTTCTGATGCACCCTCCTGACTTCACCTTCTCCTTCTCCTTCTTCTGCTTCTTCTGATTCACCCTCCAGACTTCACCTTCTCCTTCTCCTTCTTCTACTTCTTCTGATTCACCCTCCAGACTTCACCTTCTCCTTCTACTTCTTCTGCTTCTTCTGATTCACCCTCCAGACTTCACCTTCTCCTTCTCCTTCTTCTGCTTCTTATGATTCACCCTCCAGACTTCACCTTCTCCTTCTCCTTCTTCTGCTTCTTCAGATTCACCCTCCAGACTTCACCTTCTTCTTCTCCTTCTTCTGCTTCTTCTGATTTACCCTCCAGACTTCACCTTCTCCTTCTCCTTCTTCTACTTCTTCTGATTCACCCTCCAGACTTCGCCTTCTCCTTCTCCTTCTTCTGCTTTTTCTGATTCACCCTCCAGACTTCACCTTCTCCTTCTCCTTCGTCTACTTCTTCTGATTCACTCTCCAGACTACACCTTCTCCTTCTCCTTCTTCTACTTCTTCTGATTCAGCCTCCAGACTCCACCTTCTCCTTCTCCTTCTTCTGCTTCTTCTGATTCACCCTCCAGACTTCACCTTCTCCTTCTCCTTCTTCTACTTCTTCTGATTCACCCTCCAGACTTCACCTTCTCCTTCTCCTTCTTCTACTTCTTCTTATTCACCCTCCAGATTTCACCTTCTCCTTCTTCTTCTACTTCTTCTGCTTCTCCCTCCAGACTTCACCTTCTCCTTCTCCTTCTTCTGCTTCTTCTGATTCACCCTCCAGACTTCCCCTTCTCCTTCTTCTTCTTCTACTTCTTCTGATTCAACCTCCAGACTTCACCTTCTCCTTCTCCTTCTTCTACTTCTTCTGATTCACCCTCCAGACTTCACCTTCTCCTTCTCCTTCTTCTACTTCTTCTGATTCACCCTCCTGACTTCACCTTCTCCTTCTCCTTCTTCTGCTTCTTCTGCTTCACCCTCCAGACTTCACCTTCTCCTTCTCCTTCTTCTGCTTCTTCTGTTTCACCCTCCAGACTTCACCTTCTCCTTCTCCTTCTTCTGCTTCTTCTGCTTCACCCTCCTGACTTCACCTTCTCCTTCTCCTTCTTCTACTTCTTCTGATTCACCCTCCAGACTTCACCTTCTCCTTCTCCTTCTTCTGCTTCTTCTGCTTCACCATCCAGACTTCACCTTCTCCTTCTCCTTCTTCTACTTCTTCTGCTTCGCCCGCCAGACTTCACCTTCTCCTTCTCCTTCTTCTGCTTCTTCTGCTTCACCCTCCAGACTTCACCTTCTCCTTCTCCTTCTTCTGCTTCTTCTGCTTCACCCTCCTGACTTCACCTTCTCCTTCAACTTCTTCTACTTCTTCTGATTCACCCTCCAGACTTCACCTTCTCCTTCTCCTTCTTCTGCTTCTTCTGCTTCACCCTCCAGACTTCACCTTCACCTTCTCCTTCTTCTGCTTCTTCTGCTGCGCCCGCCAGACTTCACCTTCTCCTTCTCCTTCTTCTGCTTCTTCTGCTTCACCTTCCTGACTTCGCCTTCTCCTTCTCCTTCTTCTACTTTTTCTGCTTCATCCCCCTGACTTCACCTTCTCCTTCTCCTTCTTCTGCTTCTTCTGATTCACCCTCCTAACTTCACCTTCTCCTTCTCCTTCTTCTGCTTCTTCTGATTCACCCTCCTGACTTCACCTTCTCCTTCTCCTTCTTCTACTTCTTCTGATTCACCCTCCAGACTTCACCATCTCCTTCTCCTTCTTCTACTTCTTCTGATTCACCCTCCAGACTTCACCTTCTCCTTCTCCTTCTTCTACCTCTTCTGATTCACCCTCCAGACTTCACCTTCTCCTTCTCCTTCTTCTACTTCTTCTGATTCACCCTCCAGTCTTCACCTTCTACTTCTCCTTCTTCTGCTTCTTCTGCTTCACCCTCTAGACTTCACCTTCTCCTTCTCTTTCTTCTGCTTCTTCTGATTCACCCTCCAGACTTCACCTTCTCCTTCTCCTTCTTCTGATTCTTCTGATTCACACTCCAGACTTCACCTTCTCCTTCTCCTTCTTCTGCTTCTTCTGATTCACCCTCCTGACTTCACCTTCTCCTTCTCCTTCTTCTACTTCTTCTGATTCACCCTCATGACTTCACCTTCTCCTCCTCCTTCTTCTACTTCTTCTGCTTCACCCTCCAGACTTCACCTTCTCCTTCTCCTTCTTCTACTTCTTCTGATTCACCCTCCAGACTTCACCTTCTCCTTCTCCTTCTTCTGCTTCTTCTGATTCACCCTCCAGACTTCACCTTCTCCTTCTCCTTATTCTGCTTCTTCTGATTCACCCTCCAGACTTCACCTTCTCCTTCTCCTTCTTCTGCTTCTTCTGATTCACTCTTCAGACTTCACCTTCTCCTTCCCCTTCTTCTGCTTCTTCTGATTCACCCTCCAGACTTCACCTTCTCCTTCTCCTTCTTCTACTTCTTCTGATTCACCCTCCAGACTTCATCTTCTCCTTCTCCTTCTTCTACTTCTTCTGATTCACCCGCCAGTCTTCACCTTCTCCTTCTCCTTCTTCTGCTTCTTCTGATTCACCCTCCAGACTTCACCTTCTCCTTCTCCTTCTTCTGCTTCTTCTGATTCACCCTCCAGACCTCACCATCTCCTTCTCCTTCTTCTACTTCTTCTGATTCACCCTCCAGACTTCACCTTCTCCTTCTGCTTCTTCTACTTCTTCTGATTCACCCTCCAGTCTTCACCTTCTCCTTCTCCTGCTTCTGCTTCTTCTGATTCACCCTCCTGACTTCACCTTCTCCTTCTCCTTCTTCTGCTTCTTCTGATTCACCCTCCAGACTTCACCTTCTCCTTCTCCTTCTTCTACTTCTTCTGATTCACCCTCCAGACTTCACCTTCTCCTTCTACTTCTTCTGCTTCTTCTGATTCACCCTCCAGACTTCACCTTCTCCTTCTCCTTCTTCTGCTTCTTCTGATTCACCCTCCAGACTTCACCTTCTCCTTCTCCTTCTTCTGCTTCTTCTGATTCACCCTCCAGACTTCACCTTCTCCTTCTCCTTCTTCTACTTCTTCTGATTCACCCTCCAGACTTCGCCTTCTCCTTCTCCTTCTTCTGCTTTTTCTGATTCACCCTCCAGACTCCACCTTCTCCTTCTCCTTCGTCTACTTCTTCTGATTCACTCTCCAGACTACACCTTCTCCTTCTCCTTCTTCTACTTCTTCTGATTCAGCCTCCAGACTCCACCTTCTCCTTCTCCTTCTTCTGCTTCTTCTGATTCACCCTCCAGACTTCACCTTCTCCTTCTCCTTCTTCTACTTCTTCTGATTCACCCTCCAGACTTCACCTTCTCCTTCTCCTTCTTCTACTTCTTCTTATTCACCCTCCAGATTTCACCCTCTCCTTCTTCTTCTACTTCTTCTGCTTCTCCCTCCAGACTTCACCTTCTCCTTCTCCTTCTTCTGCTTCTTCTGATTCACCCTCCAGACTTCCCCTTCTCCTTCTTCTTCTTCTACTTCTTCTGATTCAACCTCCAGACTTCACCTTCTCCTTCTCCTTCTTCTACTTCTTCTGATTCACCCTCCAGACTTCACCTTCTCCTTCTCCTTCTTCTACTTCTTCTGATTCACCCTCCTGACTTCACCTTCTCCTTCTCCTTCTTCTGCTTCTTATGCTTCACCATCCAGACTTCACCTTCTCCTTCTCCTTCTTCTACTTCTTCTGCTTCGCCCTCCAGACTTCACCTTCTCCTTCTCCTTCTTCTGCTTCTTCTGCTTCACCCTCCAGACTTCACCTTCTCCTTCTCCTTCTTCTGCTTCTTCTGCTTCACCCTCCTGACTTCACCTTCTCCTTCTCCTTCTTCTACTGCTTCTGATTCACCCTCCAGACTTCACCTTCTCCTTCTCCTTCTTCTGCTTCTTCTGCTTCACCCTCCAGACTTCACCTTCACCTTCTTCTTCTGCTTCTTCTGCTGCGCCCGCCAGACTTCACCTTCTCCTTCTCCTTCTTCTGCTTCTTCTGCTTCACCTTCCTGACTTCACCTTCTCCTTCTCCTTCTTCTACTTTTTCTGCTTCACCCCCCTGACTTCACCTTCTCCTTCTCCTTCTTCTGCTTCTTCTGATTCACCCTCCTAACTTCACCTTCTCCTTCTCCTTCTTCTGCTTCTTCTGATTCACCCTCCTGACTTCACCTTCTCCTTCTCCTTCTTCTACTTCTTCTGATTCACCCTCCAGACTTCACCATCTCCTTCTCCTTCTTCTACTTCTTCTGATTCACCCTCCAGACTTCACCTTCTCCTTCTCCTTCTTCTACATCTTCTGATTCACCCTCCAGACTTCACCTTCTCCTTCTCCTTCTTCTACTTCTTCTGATTCACCCTCCAGTCTTCACCTTCTACTTCTCCTTCTTCTGCTTCTTCTGCTTCACCCTCTAGACTTCACCTTCTCCTTCTCTTTCTTCTGCTTCTTCTGATTCACCCTCCAGACTTCACCTTCTCCTTCTCCTTCTTCTACTTCTTCTGATTCACCCTCCAGACTTCACCTTCTCCTTCTCCTTCTTCTACTTCTTCTGATTCACCCTCCTGACTTCACCTTCTCCTTCTCCTTCTTCTACTGCTTCTGATTCACCCTCCAGACTTCACCTTCTCCTTCTCCTTCTTCTGCTTCTTCTGCTTCACCCTCCAGACTTCACCTTCTCCTTCTCCTTCTTCTACTTCTTCTGATTCACCCTCCTGACTTCACCTTCTCCTTCTCCTTCTTCTACTGCTTCTGATTCACCCTCCAGACTTCACCTTCTCCTTCTCCTTCTTCTGCTTCTTCTGCTTCACCCTCCAGACTTCACCTTCACCTTCTTCTTCTGCTTCTTCTGCTGCGCCCGCCAGTCTTCACCTTCTCCTTCTCCTGCTTCTGCTTCTTCTGATTCACCCTCCTGACTTCACCTTCTCCTTCTCCTTCTTCTACTTCTTCTGATTCACCCTCCAGACTTCACCTTCTCCTTCTCCTTCTTCTACTTCTTCTGATTCACCCTCCTGACTTCAATTTCTCCTTCTCTTTCTTCTGCTTCTTCTGATTCACCCTCCAGACTTCACCTTCTCCTTCTCCTTCTTCTGATTCTTCTGATTCACACTCCAGACTTCACCTTCTCCTTCTCCTTCTTCTGCTTCTTCTGATTCACCCTCCTGACTTCAGCTTCTCCTTCTCCTTCTTCTACTTCTTCTGATTCACCCTCATGACTTCACCTTCTCCTCCTCCTTCTTCTACTTCTTCTGCTTCACCCTCCAGACTTCACCTTCTCCTTCTTCTACTTCTTCTGATTCACCCTCCAGACTTCACCTTCTCCTTCTCCTTCTTCTGCTTCTTCTGATTCACCCTCCAGACTTCACCTTCTCCTTCTCCTTATTCTGCTTCTTCTGATTCACCCTCCAGACTTCACCTTCTCCTTCTCCTTCTTCTGCTTCTTCTGATTCACTCTTCAGACTTCACCTTCTCCTTCCCATTCTTCTGCTTCTTCTGATTCACCCTCCAGACTTCACCTTCTCCTTCTCCTTCTTCTACTTCTTCTGATTCACCCTCCAGACTTCATCTTCTCCTTCTCCTTCTTCTACTTCTTCTGATTCACCCGCCAGTCTTCACCTTCTCCTTCTCCTTCTTCTGCTTCTTCTGATTCACCCTCCAGACTTCACCTTCTCCTTCTCCTTCTTCTGCTTCTTCTGATTCACCCTCCAGACCTCACCATCTCCTTCTCCTTCTTCTACTTCTTCTGATTCACCCTCCAGACTTCACCTTCTCCTTCTGCTTCTTCTACTTCTTCTGATTCACCCTCCAGTCTTCACCTTCTCCTTCTCCTGCTTCTGCTTCTTCTGATTCACCCTCCTGACTTCACCTTCTCCTTCTCCTTCTTCTGCTTCTTCTGATTCACCCTCCAGACTTCACCTTCTCCTTCTCCTTCTTCTACTTCTTCTGATTCACCCTCCAGACTTCACCTTCTCCTTCTACTTCTTCTGCTTCTTCTGATTCACCCTCCAGACTTCACCTTCTCCTTCTCCTTCTTCTGCTTCTTCTGATTCACCCTCCAGACTTCACCTTCTCCTTCTCCTTCTTCTGCTTCTTCTGATTCACCCTCCAGACTTCACCTTCTCCTTCTCCTTCTTCTACTTCTTCTGATTCACCCTCCAGACTTCGCCTTCTCCTTCTCCTTCTTCTGCTTTTTCTGATTCACCCTCCAGACTCCACCTTCTCCTTCTCCTTCGTCTACTTCTTCTGATTCACTCTCCAGACTACACCTTCTCCTTCTCCTTCTTCTACTTCTTCTGATTCAGCCTCCAGACTCCACCTTCTCCTTCTCCTTCTTCTGCTTCTTCTGATTCACCCTCCAGACTTCACCTTCTCCTTCTCCTTCTTCTACTTCTTCTGATTCACCCTCCAGACTTCACCTTCTCCTTCTCCTTCTTCTACTTCTTCTTATTCACCCTCCAGATTTCACCCTCTCCTTCTTCTTCTACTTCTTCTGCTTCTCCCTCCAGACTTCACCTTCTCCTTCTCCTTCTTCTGCTTCTTCTGATTCACCCTCCAGACTTCCCCTTCTCCTTCTTCTTCTTCTACTTCTTCTGATTCAACCTCCAGACTTCACCTTCTCCTTCTCCTTCTTCTACTTCTTCTGATTCACCCTCCAGACTTCACCTTCTCCTTCTCCTTCTTCTACTTCTTCTGATTCACCCTCCTGACTTCACCTTCTCCTTCTCCTTCTTCTGCTTCTTATGCTTCACCATCCAGACTTCACCTTCTCCTTCTCCTTCTTCTACTTCTTCTGCTTCGCCCTCCAGACTTCACCTTCTCCTTCTCCTTCTTCTGCTTCTTCTGCTTCACCCTCCAGACTTCACCTTCTCCTTCTCCTTCTTCTGCTTCTTCTGCTTCACCCTCCTGACTTCACCTTCTCCTTCTCCTTCTTCTACTGCTTCTGATTCACCCTCCAGACTTCACCTTCTCCTTCTCCTTCTTCTGCTTCTTCTGCTTCACCCTCCAGACTTCACCTTCACCTTCTTCTTCTGCTTCTTCTGCTGCGCCCGCCAGACTTCACCTTCTCCTTCTCCTTCTTCTGCTTCTTCTGATTCACCCTCCAGACTTCACCTTCTCCTTCTCCTTCTTCTGCTTCTTCTGATTCACCCTCCAGAGCTCACCATCTCCTTCTCCTTCTTCTACTTCTTCTGATTCACCCTCCAGACTTCACCTTCTCCTTCTGCTTCTTCTACTTCTTCTGATTCACCCTCCAGTCTTCACCTTCTCCTTCTCCTGCTTCTGCTTCTTCTGATGCACCCTCCTGACTTCACCTTCTCCTTCTCCTTCTTCTGCTTCTTCTGATTCACCCTCCAGACTTCACCTTCTCCTTCTCCTTCTTCTACTTCTTCTGATTCACCCTCCAGACTTCACCTTCTCCTTCTACTTCTTCTGCTTCTTCTGATTCACCCTCCAGACTTCACCTTCTCCTTCTCCTTCTTCTGCTTCTTATGATTCACCCTCCAGACTACACCTTCTCCTTCTCCTTCTTCTGCTTCTTCAGATTCACCCTCCAGACTTCACCTTCTCCTTCTCCTTCTTCTGCTTCTTCTGATTCACCCTCCAGACTTCACCTTCTCCTTCTCCTTCTTCTACTTCTTCTGATTCACCCTCCAGACTTCGCCTTCTCCTTCTCCTTCTTCTGCTTTTTCTGATTCACCCTCCAGACTTCACCTTCTCCTTCTCCTTCGTCTACTTCTTCTGATTCACTCTCCAGACTACACCTTCTCCTTCTCCTTCTTCTACTTCTTCTGATTCAGCCTCCAGACTCCACCTTCTCCTTCTCCTTCTTCTGCTTCTTCTGATTCACCCTCCAGACTTCACCTTCTCCTTCTCCTTCTTCTACTTCTTCTGATTCACCCTCCAGACTTCACCTTCTCCTTCTCCTTCTTCTACTTCTTCTTATTCACCCTCCAGATTTCACCTTCTCCTTCTTCTTCTACTTCTTCTGCTTCTCCCTCCAGACTTCACCTTCTCCTTCTCCTTCTTCTGCTTCTTCTGATTCACCCTCCAGACTTCCCCTTCTCCTTCTTCTTCTTCTACTTCTTCTGATTCAACCTCCAGACTTCACCTTCTCCTTCTCCTTCTTCTACTTCTTCTGATTCACCCTCCAGACTTCACCTTCTCCTTCTCCTTCTTCTACTTCTTCTGATTCACCCTCCTGACTTCACCTTCTCCTTCTCCTTCTTCTGCTTCTTCTGCTTCACCCTCCAGACTTCACCTTCTCCTTCTCCTTCTTCTGCTTCTTCTGTTTCACCCTCCAGACTTCACCTTCTCCTTCTCCTTCTTCTGCTTCTTCTGCTTCACCCTCCTGACTTCACCTTCTCCTTCTCCTTCTTCTACTTCTTCTGATTCACCCTCCAGACTTCACCTTCTCCTTCTCCTTCTTCTGCTTCTTCTGCTTCACCATCCAGACTTCACCTTCTCCTTCTCCTTCTTCTACTTCTTCTGCTTCGCCCGCCAGACTTCACCTTCTCCTTCTCCTTCTTCTGCTTCTTCTGCTTCACCCTCCAGACTTCACCTTCTCCTTCTCCTTCTTCTGCTTCTTCTGCTTCACCCTCCTGACTTCACCTTCTCCTTCAACTTCTTCTACTTCTTCTGATTCACCCTCCAGACTTCACCTTCTCCTTCTCCTTCTTCTGCTTCTTCTGCTTCACCCTCCTGACTTCACCTTCTCCTTCAACTTCTTCTACTTCTTCTGCTTCACCTTCCTGACTTCGCCTTCTCCTTCTCCTTCTTCTACTTTTTCTGCTTCATCCCCCTGACTTCACCTTCTCCTTCTCCTTCTTCTGCTTCTTCTGATTCACCCTCCTAACTTCATCTTCTCCTTCTCCTTCTTCTGCTTCTTCTGATTCACCCTCCTGACTTCACCTTCTCCTTCTCCTTCTTCTACTTCTTCTGATTCACCCTCCAGACTTCACCATCTCCTTCTCCTTCTTCTACTTCTTCTGATTCACCCTCCAGACTTCACCTTCTCCTTCTCCTTCTTCTACCTCTTCTGATTCACCCTCCAGACTTCACCTTCTCCTTCTCCTTCTTCTACTTCTTCTGATTCACCCTCCAGTCTTCACCTTCTACTTCTCCTTCTTCTGCTTCTTCTGCTTCACCCTCTAGACTTCACCTTCTCCTTCTCTTTCTTCTGCTTCTTCTGATTCACCCTCCAGACTTCACCTTCTCCTTCTCCTTCTTCTGATTCTTCTGATTCACACTCCAGACTTCACCTTCTCCTTCTCCTTCTTCTGCTTCTTCTGATTCACCCTCCTGACTTCACCTTCTCCTTCTCCTTCTTCTACTTCTTCTGATTCACCCTCATGACTTCACCTTCTCCTCCTCCTTCTTCTACTTCTTCTGCTTCACCCTCCAGACTTCACCTTCTCCTTCTCCTTCTTCTACTTCTTCTGATTCACCCTCCAGACTTCACCTTCTCCTTCTCCTTCTTCTGCTTCTTCTGATTCAACCTCCAGACTTCACCTTCTCCTTCTCCTTATTCTGCTTCTTCTGATTCACCCTCCAGACTTCACCTTCTCCTTCTCCTTCTTCTGCTTCTTCTGATTCACTCTTCAGACTTCACCTTCTCCTTCCCCTTCTTCTGCTTCTTCTGATTCACCCTCCAGACTTCACCTTCTCCTTCTCCTTCTTCTACTTCTTCTGATTCACCCTCCAGACTTCATCTTCTCCTTCTCCTTCTTCTACTTCTTCTGATTCACCCGCCAGTCTTCACCTTCTCCTTCTCCTTCTTCTGCTTCTTCTGATTCACCCTCCAGACTTCACCTTCTCCTTCTCCTTCTTCTGCTTCTTCTGATTCACCCTCCAGACCTCACCATCTCCTTCTCCTTCTTCTACTTCTTCTGATTCACCCTCCAGACTTCACCTTCTCCTTCTGCTTCTTCTACTTCTTCTGATTCACCCTCCAGTCTTCACCTTCTCCTTCTCCTGCTTCTGCTTCTTCTGATTCACCCTCCTGACTTCACCTTCTCCTTCTCCTTCTTCTGCTTCTTCTGATTCACCCTCCAGACTTCACCTTCTCCTTCTCCTTCTTCTACTTCTTCTGATTCACCCTCCAGACTTCACCTTCTCCTTCTACTTCTTCTGCTTCTTCTGATTCACCCTCCAGACTTCACCTTCTCCTTCTCCTTCTTCTGCTTCTTCTGATTCACCCTCCAGACTTCACCTTCTCCTTCTCCTTCTTCTGCTTCTTCTGATTCACCCTCCAGACTTCACCTTCTCCTTCTCCTTCTTCTACTTCTTCTGATTCACCCTCCAGACTTCGCCTTCTCCTTCTCCTTCTTCTGCTTTTTCTGATTCACCCTCCAGACTCCACCTTCTCCTTCTCCTTCGTCTACTTCTTCTGATTCACTCTCCAGACTACACCTTCTCCTTCTCCTTCTTCTACTTCTTCTGATTCAGCCTCCAGACTCCACCTTCTCCTTCTCCTTCTTCTGCTTCTTCTGATTCACCCTCCAGACTTCACCTTCTCCTTCTCCTTCTTCTACTTCTTCTGATTCACCCTCCAGACTTCACCTTCTCCTTCTCCTTCTTCTACTTCTTCTTATTCACCCTCCAGATTTCACCCTCTCCTTCTTCTTCTACTTCTTCTGCTTCTCCCTCCAGACTTCACCTTCTCCTTCTCCTTCTTCTGCTTCTTCTGATTCACCCTCCAGACTTCCCCTTCTCCTTCTTCTTCTTCTACTTCTTCTGATTCAACCTCCAGACTTCACCTTCTCCTTCTCCTTCTTCTACTTCTTCTGATTCACCCTCCAGACTTCACCTTCTCCTTCTCCTTCTTCTACTTCTTCTGATTCACCCTCCTGACTTCACCTTCTCCTTCTCCTTCTTCTGCTTCTTATGCTTCACCATCCAGACTTCACCTTCTCCTTCTCCTTCTTCTACTTCTTCTGCTTCGCCCTCCAGACTTCACCTTCTCCTTCTCCTTCTTCTGCTTCTTCTGCTTCACCCTCCAGACTTCACCTTCTCCTTCTCCTTCTTCTGCTTCTTCTGCTTCACCCTCCTGACTTCACCTTCTCCTTCTCCTTCTTCTACTGCTTCTGATTCACCCTCCAGACTTCACCTTCTCCTTCTCCTTCTTCTGCTTCTTCTGCTTCACCCTCCAGACTTCACCTTCACCTTCTTCTTCTGCTTCTTCTGCTGCGCCCGCCAGACTTCACCTTCTCCTTCTCCTTCTTCTGCTTCTTCTGCTTCACCTTCCTGACTTCGCCTTCTCCTTCTCCTTCTTCTACTTTTTCTGCTTCACCCCCCTGACTTCACCTTCTCCTTCTCCTTCTTCTGCTTCTTCTGATTCACCCTCCTAACTTCACCTTCTCCTTCTCCTTCTTCTGCTTCTTCTGATTCACCCTCCTGACTTCACCTTCTCCTTCTCCTTCTTCTACTTCTTCTGATTCACCCTCCAGACTTCACCATCTCCTTCTCCTTCTTCTACTTCTTCTGATTCACCCTCCAGACTTCACCTTCTCCTTCTCCTTCTTCTACCTCTTCTGATTCACCCTCCAGACTTCACCTTCTCCTTCTCCTTCTTCTACTTCTTCTGATTCACCCTCCAGTCTTCACCTTCTACTTCTCCTTCTTCTGCTTCTTCTGCTTCACCCTCTAGACTTCACCTTCTCCTTCTCTTTCTTCTGCTTCTTCTGATTCACCCTCCAGACTTCACCTTCTCCTTATCCTTCTTCTGATTCTTCTGATTCACACTCCAGACTTCACCTTCTCCTTCTCCTTCTTCTGCTTCTTCTGATTCACCCTCCTGACTTCACCTTCTCCTTCTCCTTCTTCTACTTCTTCTGATTCACCCTCATGACTTCACCTTCTCCTCCTCCTTCTTCTACTTCTTCTGCTTCACCCTCCAGACTTCACCTTCTCCTTCTCCTTCTTCTACTTCTTCTGATTCACCCTCCAGACTTCACCTTCTCCTTCTCCTTCTTCTGCTTCTTCTGATTCACCCTCCAGACTTCACCTTCTCCTTCTCCTTATTCAGCTTCTTCTGATTCACCCTCCAGACTTCACCTTCTCCTTCTCCTTCTTCTGCTTCTTCTGATTCACTCTTCAGACTTCACCTTCTCCTTCCCCTTCTTCTGCTTCTTCTGATTCACCCTCCAGACTTCACCTTCTCCTTCTCCTTCTTCTACTTCTTCTGATTCACCCTCCAGACTTCATCTTCTCCTTCTCCTTCTTCTACTTCTTCTGATTCACCCGCCAGTCTTCACCTTCTCCTTCTCCTTCTTCTGCTTCTTCTGATTCACCCTCCAGACTTCACCTTCTCCTTCTCCTTCTTCTGCTTCTTCTGATTCACCCTCCAGACCTCACCATCTCCTTCTCCTTCTTCTACTTCTTCTGATTCACCCTCCAGACTTCACCTTCTCCTTCTGCTTCTTCTACTTCTTCTGATTCACCCTCCAGTCTTCACCTTCTCCTTCTCCTGCTTCTGCTTCTTCTGATTCACCCTCCTGACTTCACCTTCTCCTTCTCCTTCTTCTGCTTCTTCTGATTCACCCTCCAGACTTCACCTTCTCCTTCTCCTTCTTCTACTTCTTCTGATTCACCCTCCAGACTTCACCTTCTCCTTCTACTTCTTCTGCTTCTTCTGATTCACCCTCCAGACTTCACCTTCTCCTTCTCCTTCTTCTGCTTCTTCTGATTCACCCTCCAGACTTCACCTTCTCCTTCTCCTTCTTCTGCTTCTTCTGATTCACCCTCCAGACTTCACCTTCTCCTTCTCCTTCTTCTACTTCTTCTGATTCACCCTCCAGACTTCGCCTTCTCCTTCTCCTTTTTCTGCTTTTTCTGATTCACCCTCCAGACTCCACCTTCTCCTTCTCCTTCGTCTACTTCTTCTGATTCACTCTCCAGACTACACCTTCTCCTTCTCCTTCTTCTACTTCTTCTGATTCAGCCTCCAGACTCCACCTTCTCCTTCTCCTTCTTCTGCTTCTTCTGATTCACCCTCCAGACTTCACCTTCTCCTTCTCCTTCTTCTACTTCTTCTGATTCACCCTCCAGACTTCACCTTCTCCTTCTCCTTCTTCTACTTCTTCTTATTCACCCTCCAGATTTCAACCTCTCCTTCTTCTTCTACTTCTTCTGCTTCTCCCTCCAGACTTCACCTTCTCCTTCTCCTTCTTCTGCTTCTTCTGATTCACCCTCCAGACTTCCCCTTCTCCTTCTTCTTCTTCTACTTCTTCTGATTCAACCTCCAGACTTCACCTTCTCCTTCTCCTTCTTCTACTTCTTCTGATTCACCCTCCAGACTTCACCTTCTCCTTCTCCTTCTTCTACTTCTTCTGATTCACCCTCCTGACTTCACCTTCTCCTTCTCCTTCTTCTGCTTCTTATGCTTCACCATCCAGACTTCACCTTCTCCTTCTCCTTCTTCTACTTCTTCTGCTTCGCCCTCCAGACTTCACCTTCTCCTTCTCCTTCTTCTGCTTCTTCTGCTTCACCCTCCAGACTTCACCTTCTCCTTCTCCTTCTTCTGCTTCTTCTGCTTCACCCTCCTGACTTCACCTTCTCCTTCTCCTTCTTCTACTGCTTCTGATTCACCCTCCAGACTTCACCTTCTCCTTCTCCTTCTTCTGCTTCTTCTGCTTCACCCTCCAGACTTCACCTTCACCTTCTTCTTCTGCTTCTTCTGCTGCGCCCGCCAGACTTCACCTTCTCCTTCTCCTTCTTCTGCTTCTTCTGCTTCACCTTCCTGACTTCGCCTTCTCCTTCTCCTTCTTCTACTTTTTCTGCTTCACCCCCCTGACTTCACCTTCTCCTTCTCCTTCTTCTGCTTCTTCTGATTCACCCTCCTAACTTCACCTTCTCCTTCTCCTTCTTCTGCTTCTTCTGATTCACCCTCCTGACTTCACCTTCTCCTTCTCCTTCTTCTACTTCTTCTGCTTCTCCCTCTAGACTTCACCTTCTCCTTCTCTTTCTTCTGCTTCTTCTGATTCACCCTCCAGACTTCACCTTTTCCTTCTCCTTCTTCTGATTCTTCTGATTCACACTCCAGACTTCACCTTCTCCTTCTCCTTCTTCTGCTTCTTCTGCTTCACCCTCCTGACTTCACCTTCTCCTTCTCCTTCTTCTACTGCTTCTGATTCACCCTCCAGACTTCACCTTCTCCTTCTCCTTCTTCTGCTTCTTCTGATTCACCCTCCAGACTTCACCATCTCCTTCTCCTTCTTCTACTTCTTCTGATTCACCCTCCAGACTTCACCTTCTCCTTCTCCTTCTTCTACCTCTTCTGATTCACCCTCCAGACTTCACCTTCTCCTTCTCCTTCTTCTACTTCTTCTGATTCACCCTCCAGTCTTCACCTTCTACTTCTCCTTCTTCTGCTTCTTCTGCTTCTCCCTCTAGACTTCACCTTCTCCTTCTCTTTCTTCTGCTTCTTCTGATTCACCCTCCAGACTTCACCTTCTCCTTCTCCTTCTTCTGATTCTTCTGATTCACACTCCAGACTTCACCTTCTCCTTCTCCTTCTTCTGCTTCTTCTGATTCACCCTCCTGACTTCACCTTCTCCTTCTCCTTCTTCTACTTCTTCTGATTCACCCTCATGACTTAACCTTCTCCTTCTCCTTCTTCTACTTCTTCTGCTTCACCCTCCAGACTTCACCTTCTCCTTCTCCTTCTTCTACTTCTTCTGATTCACTCTTCAGACTTCACCTTCTCCTTCTTCTGCTTCTTCTGATTCACCCTCCAGACTTCACCTTCTCCTTCTCCTTCTTCTACTTATTCTGATTCACCCTCCAGACTTCATCTTCTCCTTCTCCTTCTTCTGCTTCTTCTGATTCACCCTCCAGACTTCACCTTCTCCTTCTCCTTCTTCTGCTTCTTCTGATTCACCCTCCAGACTTCAACTTCTCCTTCTCCTTGTTCTACTTCTTCTGATTCACCCTCCAGACTTCACCTTCTCCTTCTCCTTCTTCTACTTCTTCTGATTCACCCTCCAGACTTCACCTTCTCCTTCTCCTTCTTCTGCTTCTTCTGATTCACCCTCCAGACTTCACCTTCTCCTTCTCCTTCTTCTGCTTCTTCTGATACACCCTCCAGACTTCACCTTCTCCTTCTCCTTCTTCTGCTTCTTCTGGTTCACCCTTCAGACTTCACCTTCTCCTTCTCCTACTTCTGCTTCTTCTGATTCACCCTCCAGACCTCAACTTCTCCTTCTCCTTCTTCTAATTCTTCTGATTCACCCTCCAGACTTCATCATCTCCTTCTCCTTCTTCTGCTTCTTCTGATTCACCCTCCAGACTTCACCTTCTCCTTCTCCTTCTTCTGCTTCTTCTGATACACTCTCCAGACTTCACCTTCTCCTTCTCCTTCTTCTGCTTCTTCTGGTTCACCCTTCAGACTACACCTTCTCCTTCTCCTTCTTCTGCTTCTTCTGATTCACCCTCCAGACCTCAACTTCTCCTTCTCCTTCTTCTAATTCTTCTGATTCACCCTCCAGACTTCATCTTCTCCTTCTCCTTCTTCTGCTTCTTCTGATTCACCCTCCAGACTTCACCTTCTACTTCTCCTTCTTCTGCTTCTTCTGATTCACCCTCCAGACTTCGCCTTCTCCTTCTCCTTCTTCTACTTCTTCCGCTTCACCCTCCAGACTTCACCTTCTCCTTCTCCTTCTTCTACTTCTTCTGATTCACCCTCCAGACTTCACCTTCTCCTTCTCCTTCTTCTGCTTCTTCTGATTCACCCTCCAGACTTCACCTTCTCCTTCTCCTTATTCTGTTTCTTCTGATTCACCCTCCAGACTTCACCTTCTCCTTCTCCTTCTTCTGCTTCTTCTGATTCACCCTCCAGACTTCACCTTCTCCTTCTCCTTCTTCTACTTCTTCTGATTCACCCTCCAGACTTCACCTTCTCCTTCTCCTTCTTCTGCTTCTTCTGCTTCACCATCCAGACTTCACCTTCTCCTTCTCCTTCTTCTACTTCTTCTGCTTCGCCCTCCAGACTTCACCTTCTCCTTCTCCTTCTTCTGCTTCTTCTGCTTCACCCTCCAGACTTCACCTTCTCCTTCTCCTTCTTCTGCTTCTTGTGCTTCACCCTCCTGACTTCACCTTCTCCTTCTCCTTCTTCTACTTCTTCTGATTCACCCTCCAGACTTCACCTTCTCCTTCTCCTTCTTCTGCTTCTTCTGCTTCACCCTCCAGACTTCACCTTCACCTTCTTCTTCTGCTTCTTCTGCTGCGCCCGCCAAACTTCACCTTCTCCTTCTCCTTCTTCTGCTTCTTCTGCTTCACCTTCCTGACTTCGCCTTCTCCTTCTCCTTCTTCTACTTTTTCTGCTTCACCCCCCTGACTTCACCTTCTCCTTCTCCTTCTTCTGCTTCTTCTGATTCACCCTCCTAACTTCACCTTCTCCTTCTCCTTCTTCTGCTTCTTCTGATTCACCCTCCTGACTTCACCTTCTCCTTCTCCTTCTTCTACTTCTTCTGATTCACCCTCCAGACTTCACCATCTCCTTCTCCTTCTTCTACTTCTTCTGATTCACCCTCCAGACTTCACCTTCTCCTTCTCCTTCTTCTACCTCTTCTGATTCACCCTCCAGACTTCACCTTCTCCTTCTCCTTCTTCTACTTCTTCTGATTCACCCTCCAGTCTTCACCTTCTACTTCTCCTTCTTCTGCTTCTTCTGCTTCTCCCTCTAGACTTCACCTTCTCCTTCTCTTTCTTCTGCTTCTTCTGATTCACCCTCCAGACTTCACCTTCTCCTTCTCCTTCTTCTGATTCTTCTGATTCACACTCCAGACTTCACCTTCTCCTTCTCCTTCTTCTGCTTCTTCTGATTCACCCTCCTGACTTCACCTTCTCCTTCTCCTTCTTCTACTTCTTCTGATTCACCCTCATGACTTCACCTTCTCCTTCTCCTTCTTCTACTTCTTCTGCTTCACCCTCCAGACTTCACCTTCTCCATCTCCTTCTTCTACTTCTTCTGATTCACCCTCCAGACTTCACCTTCTCCTTCTCCTTCTTCTGCTTCTTCTGATTCACCCTCCAGACTTCACCTTCTCCTTCTCCTTCTTCTGCTTCTTCTGATTCACCCTCCAGACTTCACCTTCTCCTTTTCCTTCTTCTGCTTCTTCTGATTCACTCTTCAGACTTCACCTTCTCCTTCTTCTGCTTCTTCTGATTCACCCTCCAGACTTCACCTTCTCCTTCTCCTTCTTCTACTTATTCTGATTCACACTCCAGACTTCATCTTCTCCTTCTCCTTCTTCTGCTTCTTCTGATTCACCCTCCAGACTTCACCTTCTCCTTCTCCTTCTTCTGCTTCTTCTGATACACCCTCCAGACTTCAACTTCTCCTTCTCCTTGTTCTACTTCTTCTGATTCACCCTCCAGACTTCACCTTCTCCTTCTCCTTCTTCTACTTCTTCTGATTCACCCTCCAGACTTCACCTTCTCCTTCTCCTTCTTCTGCTTCTTCTGATTCACCCTCCAGACTTCACCTTCTCCTTCTCCTTCTTCTGCTTCTTCTGATACACCCTCCAGACTTCACCTTCTCCTTCTCCTTCTTCTGCTTCTTCTGGTTCACCCTTCAGACTTCACCTTCTCCTTCTCCTACTTCTGCTTCTTCTGATTCACCCTCCAGACCTCAACTTCTCCTTCTCCTTCTTCTAATTCTTCTGATTCACCCTCCAGACTTCATCTTCTCCTTCTCCTTCTTCTGCTTCTTCTGATTCACCCTCCAGACTTCACCTTCTCCTTCTCCTTCTTCTGCTTCTTCTGATACACCCTCCAGACTTCACCTTCTCCTTCTCCTTCTTCTGCTTCTTCTGGTTCACCCTTCAGACGACACCTTCTCCTTCTCCTTCTTCTGCTTCTTCTGATTCACCCTCCAGACCTCAACTTCTCCTTCTCCTTCTTCTAATTCTTCTGATTCACCCTCCAGACTTCATCTTCTCCTTCTCCTTCTTCTGCTTCTTCTGATTCACCCTCCAGACTTCACCTTCTCCTTCTCCTTCTTCTGCTTCTTCTGATTCACCCTCCAGACTTCGCCTTCTCCTTCTCCTTCTTCTACTTCTTCCGCTTCACCCTCCAGACTTCGCCTTCTCCTTCTCCTTCTTCTACTTCTTCTGATTCACCCTCCAGACTTCACCTTCTCCTTCTCCTTATTCTGTTTCTTCTGATTCACCCTCCAGACTTCACCTTCTCCTTCTCCTTCTTCTGCTTCTTCTGATTCACCCTCCAGACTTCCCCTTCTCCTTCTTCTTCTTCTACTTCTTCTGATTCAACCTCCAGACTTCACCTTCTCCTTCTCCTTCTTCTACTTCTTCTGATTCACCCTCCAGACTTCACCTTCTCCTTCTCCTTCTTCTACTTCTTCTGATTCACCCTCCTGACTTCACCTTCTCCTTCTCCTTCTTCTGCTTCTTCTGCTTCACCCTCCAGACTTCACCTTCTCCTTCTCCTTCTTCTGCTTCTTCTGTTTCACCCTCCAGACTTCACCTTCTCCTTCTCCTTCTTCTGCTTCTTCTGCTTCACCCTCCTGACTTCACCTTCTCCTTCTCCTTCTTCTACTTCTTCTGCTTCGCCCTCCAGACTTCACCTTCTCCTTCTCCTTCTTCTGCTTCTTCTGCTTCACCCTCCAGACTTCACCTTCTCCTTCTCCTTCTTCTGCTTCTTCTGCTTCACCCTCCTGACTTCACCTTCTCCTTCTCCTTCTTCTACTTCTTCTGATTCACCCTCCAGACTTCACCTTCTCCTTCTCCTTCTTCTGCTTCTTCTGCTTCACCCTCCAGACTTCACCTTCACCTTCTCCTTCTTCTGCTTCTTCTGCTGCGCCCGCCAGACTTCACCTTCTCCTTCTCCTTCTTCTGCTTCTTCTGCTTCACCTTCCTGACTTCGCCTTCTCCTTCTCCTTCTTCTACTTTTTCTGCTTCACCCCCCTGACTTCACCTTCTCCTTCTCCTTCTTCTGCTTCTTCTGATTCACCCTCCTAACTTCACCTTCTCCTTCTCCTTCTTCTGCTTCTTCTGATTCACCCTCCTGACTTCACCTTCTCCTTCTCCTTCTTCTACTTCTTCTGATTCACCCTCCAGACTTCACCATCTCCTTCTCCTTCTTCTACTTCTTCTGATTCACCCTCCAGACTTCACCTTCTCCTTCTCCTTCTTCTACCTCTTCTGATTCACCCTCCTGACTTCACCTTCTCCTTCTCCTTCTTCTACTTCTTCTGATTCACCCTCCAGACTTCACCTTCTCCTTCTCCTTCTTCTACTTCTTCTGATTCACCCTCCAGTCTTCACCTTCTACTTCTCCTTCTTCTGCTTCTTCTGCTTCACCCTCTAGACTTCACCTTCTCCTTCTCTTTCTTCTGCTTCTTCTGATTCACCCTCCAGACTTCACCTTCTCCTTCTCCTTCTTCTGATTCTTCTGATTCACACTCCAGACTTCACCTTCTCCTTCTCCTTCTTCTGCTTCTTCTGATTCACCCTCCTGACTTCACCTTCTCCTTCTCCTTCTTCTACTTCTTCTGATTCACCCTCATGACTTCACCTTCTCCTTCTCCTTCTTCTACTTCTTCTGCTTCACCCTCCAGACTTCACCTTCTCCTTCTCCTTCTTCTACTTCTTCTGATTCACCCTCCAGACTTCACCTTCTCCTTCTCCTTCTTCTGCTTCTTCTGATTCACCCTCCAGACTTCACCTTCTCCTTCTCCTTATTCTGCTTCTTCTGATTCACTCTTCAGACTTCACCTTCTCCTTCCCCTTCTTCTGCTTCTTCTGATTCACCCTCCAGACTTCACCTTCTCCTTCTCCTTCTTCTACTTATTCTGATTCACCCTCCAGACTTCATCTTCTCCTTCTCCTTCTTCTGCTTCTTCTGATTCACCCTCCAGACTTCACCTTCTCCTTCTCCTTCTTCTGCTTCTTCTGATTCACCCTGCAGACTTCAACTTCTCCTTCTCCTTGTTCTACTTCTTCTGATTCACCCTCCGGACTTCACCTTCTCCTTCTCCTTCTTCGACTTCTTCTGATTCACCCTCCAGACTTCACCTTCTCCTTCTCCTTCTTCTGCTTCTTCTGATTCACCCTCCAGACTTCACCTTCTCCTTCTCCTTCTTCTGCTTCTTCTGATACACCCTCCAGACTTCACCTTCTCCTTCTCCTTCTTCTGCTTCTTCTGATTCACCCTCCAGACCTCAACTTCTCCTTCTCCTTCTTCTAATTCTTCTGATTCACCCTCCAGACTTCATCTTCTCCTTCTCCTTCTTCTGCTTCTTCTGATTCACCCTCCAGACTTCACCTTCTCCTTCTCCTTCTTCTGCTTCTTCTGATTCACCCTCCAGACTTCGCCTTCTCCTTCTCCTTCTTCTACTTCTTCTGATTCACCCTCCAGACTTCACCTTCTCCTTCTTCTTCTTCTACTTCTTCTGATTCAACCTCCAGTCTTCACCTTCTCCTTCTCCTTCTTCAACTTCTTCTGATTCACCCTCCAGACTTCGCCTTCTCCTTCTCCTTCTTCTACTTCTTCTGATTCACCCTCCAGACTTCACCTTCTCCTTCTCCTTCTTCTGCTTCTTCTGATTCACCCTCCAGACTTCGCCTTCTCCTTCTCCTTCTTCTACTTCTTCCGCTTCACCCTCCAGACTTCACCTTCTCCTTCTCCTTCTTCTACTTCTTCTGATTCACCCTCCAGACTTCACCTTCTCCTTCTCCTTCTTCTGCTTCTTCTGATTCACCCTCCAGACTTCACCTTCTCCTTCTCCTTATTCTGTTTCTTCTGATTCACCCTCCAGACTTCACCTTCTCCTTCTCCTTCTTCAACTTCTTCTGATTCACCCTCCAGACTTCACCTTCTCCTTCTCCTTCTTCTGCTTCTTCTGATTCACCCTCCAGACTTCACCTCCTCCTTCTCCTTCTTCTGCTTCTTCTGCTTCACCCTCCAGACTTCACCTTCTCCTTCTCCTTCTTCTGCTTCTTCTGCTTCACCCTCCTTACTTCACCTTCTCCTTCTCCTTCTTCTACTTCTTCTGATTCACCCTCCAGACTTCACCTTCTCCTTCTCCTTCTTCAACTTCTTCTGATTCACCCTCCAGACTTCACCTTCTCCTTCTCCTTCTTCTGCTTCTTCTGCTTCGCCCTCCAGACTTCACCTTCTCCTTCTCCTTCTTCTACTTCTTCTGCTTCACGCTCCAGACTTCACCTTCTCCTTCTCCTTCTTCTACTTCTTCTGATTCACCCTCCAGACTTCACCTTCTCCTTCTCCTTCTTCTGCTTCTTCTGATTCACCCTCCAGACTTCACCTTCTCCTTCTCCTTATTCTGCTTCTTCTGATTCACCCTCCAGACTTCACCTTCTCCTTCTACTTCTTCTACTTCTTCTGATTCATCCTCCAGACTACACCTTCTCCTTCTCCTTCTTCTACTTCTTCTGATTCACCCTCCAGACTTCACCTTCTCCTTCTCCTTCTTCTGCTCCTTTTGATTCACCCTCCAGACTTGAACTTCTCCTTCTCCTTCTTCTACTTCTTCTGATTCACCCTCCAGACTTCACCTCCTCCTTCTCCTTCTTCTACATCTTCTGATTCACAATCCAGACTTCACCTTCTCCTTCTCCTTCTTCTACTTCTTCTGCTTCTCCCTCCAGACTTCACCTTCTCCTTCTCCTTCTTCTGCTTCTTCTGATTCACCCTCCAGACTTCACCTTCTCCTTTTCCTTCTTCCACTTCTTCTGATTCACCCTCCAGACTTCACCTTCTCCTTCTCCTTCTTCTGCTTCTTCTGCTTCACCCTCCAGACTTCACCTTCTCCTTCTCCTTCTTCTGCTTCTTCTGCTTCGCCCTCCAGACTTCACCTTCTCCTTCTCCTTCTTCTGCTTCTTCTGCTTCACCCTCCAGATTTCACCTTCTCCTTCTCCTTCTTCTGCTTCTTCTGCTTCACCCTCCTGACTTCACCTTCTCCTTCTCCTTCTTCTACTTCTTCTGATTCACCCTCCAGACTTCACCTTCTCCTTCTCCTTCTTCTACTTCTTCTGATTCACCCTCCTAACTTCACCTTCTCCTTCTCCTTCTTCTGCTTCTTCTGATTCACCCTCCTGACTTCACCTTCTCCTTCTCCTTCTTCTGCTTCTTCTGATTCACCCTCCAGACTTCACCTTCTCCTTCTCCTTCTTCTGCTTCTTCTGATTCACCCTCCAGACTTCACCGTCTCCTTCTCCTTCTTCTGCTTCTTCTGATTCACCCTCCAGACCTCACCTTCTCTTTCTCCTTCTTCTACTTCTTCTGATTCACCCTCCAGACTTCATCTTCTCCTTCTCCTTCTTCTACTTCTTCTGATTCACCCGCCAGTCTTCACCTTCTCCTTCTCCTTCTTCTGCTTCTTCTGATTCACCCTCCAGACTTCACCTTCTCCTTCTCCTTCTTCTGCTTCTTCTGATTCACCCTCCAGACCTCACCATCTCCTTCTCCTTCTTCTACTTCTTCTGATTCACCCTCCAGACTTCACCTTCTCCTTCTGCTTCTTCTCCTTCTTCTGATTCACCCTCCAGTCTTCACCTTCTCCTTCTCCTGCTTCTGCTTCTTCTGATTCACACTCCTGACTTCACCTTCTCCTTCTCCTTCTTCTGCTTCTTCTGATTCACCCTCCAGACTTCACCTTCTCCTTCTCCTTCTTCTACTTCTTCTGATTCACCCTCCAGACTTCACCTTCTCCTTCTACTTCTTCTGCTTCTTCTGATTCACCCTCCAGACTTCACCTTCACCTTCTCCTTCTTCTGCTTCTTCTGATTCACCCTCCAGACTTCACCTTCTCCTTCTCCTTCTTCTGCTTCTTCAGATTCACCCTCCAGACTTCAACTTCTCCTTCTCCTTCTTCTGCTTCTTCTGATTCACCCTCCAGACTTCACCTTCTCCTTCTCCTTCTTCTACTTCTTCTGATTCACCCTCCAGACTTCGCCTTCTCCTTCTCCTTCTTCTGCTTTTCCTGATTCACCCTCCAGACTTCACCTTCTCCTTCTCCTTCGTCTACTTCTTCTGATTCACTCTCCAGACTACACCTTCTCCTTCTCCTTCTTCTACTTCTTCTGATTCAGCCTCCAGACTCCACCTTCTCCTTCTCCTTCTTCTGCTTCTTCTGATTCACCCTCCAGACTTCACCTTCTCCTTCTCCTTCTTCTACTTCTTCTGATTCACCCTCCAGACTTAACCTTCTCCTTCTCCTTCTTCTACTTCTTCTTATTCACCCTCCAGATTTCACCTTCTCCTTCTTCTTCTACTTCTTCTGCTTCTCCCTCCAGACTTCACCTTCTCCTTCTCCTTCTTCTGCTTCTTCTGATTCACCCTCCAGACTTCCCCTTCTCCTTCTTCTTCTTCTACTTCTTCTGATTCAACCTCCAGACTTCACCTTCTCCTTCTCCTTCTTCTACTTCTTCTGATTCACAATCCAGACTTCACCTTCTCCTTCTCCTTCTTCTACTTCTTCTGATTCACCCTCCTGACTTCACCTTCTCCTTCTCCTTCTTCTGCTTCTTCTGCTTCACCCTCCAGACTTCACCTTCTCCTTCTCCTTCTTCTGCTTCTTCTGTTTCACCCTCCAGACTTCACCTTCTCCTTCTCCTTCTTCTGCTTCTTCTGCTTCACCCTCCTGACTTCACCTTCTCCTTCTCCTTCTTCTACTTCTTCTGATTCACCCTCCAGACTTCACCTTCTCCTTCTCCTTCTTCTGCTTCTTCTGCTTCACCATCCAGACTTCACCTTCTCCTTCTCCTTCATCTGCTTCTTCTGCTTCGCCCTCCAGACTTCACCTTCTCCTTCTCCTTCTTCTGCTTCTTCTGCTTCACCCTCCAGACTTCACCTTCTCCTTCTCCTTCTTCTGCTTCTTCTGCTTCACCCTCCAGACTTCACCTTCTCCTTCTCCTTCTTCTGCTTCTTCTGATTCACCCTCCAGACTTCGCCTTCTCCTTCTCCTTCTTCTACTTCTTCCGCTTCACCCTCCAGACTTCACCTTCTCCTTCTCCTTCTTTTACTTCTTCTGATACACCCTCCAGACTTCACCTTCTCCTTCTCCTTCTTCTGCTTCTTCTGATTCACCCTCCAGACTTCACCTTCTCCTTCTCCTTATTCTGCTTCTTCTGATTCACCCTCCAGACTTCACCTTCTCCTTCTCCTTCTTCAACTTCTTCTGATTCACCCTCCAGACTTCACCTTCTCCTTCTCCTTCTTCTGCTTCTTCTGATTCACCCTCCAGACTTCACCTCCTCCTTCTCCTTCTTCTGCTTCTTCTGCTTCTCCCTCCAGACTTCACCTTCTCCTTCTCCTTCTTCTGCTTCTTCTGCTTCACCCTCCTTACTTCACCTTCTCCTTCTCCTTCTTCTACTTCTTCTGATTCACCCTCCAGACTTCACCTTCTTCTTCTCCTTCTTCTGCTTCTTCTGCTTCACCCTCCAGACTTCACCTTCTCCTTCTCCTTCTTCTGCTTCTTCTGCTTCGCCCTCCAGACTTCACCTTCTCCTTCTCCTTCTTCTACTTCTTCTGCTTCACGCTCCAGACTTCACCTTCTCCTTCTCCTTCTTCTGCTTCTTCTGATTCACCCTCCAGACTTCACCTTCTCCTTCTCCTTCTTCTGCTTCTTCTGATTCACCCTCCAGACTTCACCTTCTCCTTCTCCTTATTCTGCTTCTTCTGATTCACCCTCCAGACTTCACCTTCTCCTTCTCCTTTTCTACTTCTTCTGATTCATCCTCCAGACTACACCTTCTCCTTCTTCTACTTCTTCTGATTCACCCTCCAGACTTCACCTTCTCCTTCTCCTTCTTCTGCTCCTTTTGATTCACCCTCCAGACTTGACCTTCTCCTTCTCCTTCTTCTACTTCTTCTGATTCACCCTCCAGACTTCACCTCCTCCTTCTCCTTCTTCTACTTCTTCTGATTCACAATCCAGACTTCACCTTCTCCTTCTCCTTCTTCTACTTCTTCTGCTTCTCCCTCCAGACTTCACCTTCTCCTTCTCCTTCTTCTCCTTCTTCTGATTCACCCTCCAGACTTCACCTTCTCCTTCTCCTTCTTCCACTTCTTCTGATTCACCCTCCAGACTTCACCTTCTCCTTCTCCTTCTTCTACTTCTTCTGATTCACCCTCCAGACTTCACCTTCTCCTTTTTCTTATTCTACTTCTTCTGATTCACCCTCCTGACTTCACCTTCTCCTTCTCCTTCTTCTGCTTCTTCTGCTTCACCCTCTAGACTTCACCTTCTCCTTCTCTTTCTTCTGCTTCTTCTGATTCACCCTCCAGACTTCACCTTCTCCTTCTCCTTCTTCTGATTCTTCTGATTCACACTCCAGACTTCACCTTCTCCTTCTCCTTCTTCTGCTTCTCCTGATTCACCCTCCTGACTTCACCTTCTCCTTCTCCTTCTTCTACTTCTTCTGATTCACCCTCATGACTTCACCTTCTCCTTCTCCTTCTTCTACTTCTTCTGCTTCACCCTCCAGACTTCACCTTCTCCTTCTCCTTCTTCTACTTCTTCTGATTCACCCTCCAGACTTCACCTTCTCCTTCTCCTTCTTCTGCTTCTTCTGATTCACCCTCCAGACTTCACCTTCTCCTTCTCCTTATTCTGCTTCTTCTGATTCACCCTCCAGACTTCACCTTCTCCTTCTCCTTCTTCTGCTTCTTCTGATTCACTCTTCAGACTTCACCTTCTCCTTCCCCTTCTTCTGCTTCTTCTGATTCACCCTCCAGACTTCACCTTCTCCCTCTCCTTCTTCTACTTATTCTGATTCACCCTCCAGACTTCATCTTCTCCTTCTCCTTCTTCTGCTTCTTCTGATTCACCCTCCAGACTTCACCTTCTCCTTCTCCTTCTTCTGCTTCTTCTGATTCACCCTCCAGACTTCAACTTCTCCTTCTCCTTGTTCTACTTCTTCTGATTCACACTCCAGACTTCACCTTCTCCTTCTCCTTCTTCTACTTCTTCTGATTCACCCTCCAGACTTCACCTTCTCCTTCTCCTTCTTCTGCTTCTTCTGATTCACCCTCCAGACTTCACCTTCTCCTTCTCCTTCTTCTGCTTCTTCTGATACACGCTCCAGACTTCACCTTCTCCTTCTCCTTCTTCTGCTTCTCTGGTTCACCCTTCAGACTTCACCTTCTCCTTCTCCTTCTTCTGCTTCTTCTGATTCACCCTCCAGACCTCAACTTCTCCTTCTCCTTCTTCTAATTCTTCTGATTCACCCTCCAGACTTCATCTTCTCCTTCTCCTTCTTCTGCTTCTTCTGATTCACCCTCCAGACTTCGCCTTCTCCTTCTCCTTCTTCTACTTCTTCTGATTCACCCTCCAGACTTCACCTTCTCCTTCTCCTTCTTCTACTTCTTCTGATTCAACCTCCAGTCTTCACCTTCTCCTTCTCCTTCTTCAACTTCATCTGATTCACCCTCCAGACTTCGCCTTCTCCTTCTCCTTCTTCTACTTCTTCTGATTCACCCTCCAGACTTCACCTTCTCCTTCTCCTTCTTCTGCTTCTTCTGATTCACCCTCCAGACTTCACCTTCTCCTTCTCCTTATTCTGCTTCTTCTGATTCACCCTCCAGACTTCACCTTCTCCTTCTCCTTCTTCAACTTCTTCTGATTCACCCTCCAGACTTCACCTTCTCCTTCTCCTTCTTCTGCTTCTTCTGATTCACCCTCCAGACTTCACCTCCTCCTTCTCCTTCTTCTGCTTCTTCTGCTTCTCCCTCCAGACTTCACCTTCTCCTTCTCCTTCTTCTGCTTCTTCTGCTTCACCCTCCTTACTTCACCTTCTCCTTCTCCTTCTTCTACTTCTTCTGATTCACCCTCCAGACTTCACCTTCTTCTTCTCCTTCTTCTGCTTCTTCTGCTTCACCCTCCAGACTTCACCTTCTCCTTCTCCTTCTTCTGCTTCTTCTGCTTCGCCCTCCAGACTTCACCTTCTCCTTCTCCTTCTTCTACTTCTTCTGCTTCACGCTCCAGACTTCACCTTCTCCTTCTCCTTCTTCTACTTCTTCTGATTCACCCTCCAGACTTCACCTTCTCCTTCTCCTTCTTCTGCTTCTTCGGATTCACCCTCCAGACTTCACCTTCTCCTTCTCCTTATTCTGCTTCTTCTGATTCACACTCCAGACTTCACCTTCTCCTTCTCCTTCTTCTACTTCTTCTGATTCATCCTCCAGACTACACCTTCTCCTTCTCCTTCTTCTACTTCTTCTGATTCACCCTCCAGACTTCACCTTCTCCTTCTCCTTCTTCTGCTCCTTTTGATTCACCCTCCAGACTTGACCTTCTCCTTCTCCTTCTTCTACTTCTTCTGATTCACCCTCCAGACTTCACCTCCTCATTCTCCTTCTTCTACTTCTTCTGATTCACAATCCAGACTTCACCTTCTCCTTCTCCTTCTTCTACTTCTTCTGCTTCTCCCTCCAGACTTCACCTTCTCCTTCTCCTTCTTCTACTTCTTCTGATTCACCCTCCAGACTTCACCTTCTCCTTCTCCTTATTCTGCTTCTTCTGATTCACCCTCCAGACTTCACCTTCTCCTTCTCCTTCTTCTACTTCTTCTGATTCATCCTCCAGACTACACCTTCTCCTTCTCCTTCTTCTACTTCTTCTGATTCACCCTCCAGACTTCACCTTCTCCTTCTCCTTCTTCTGCTCCTTTTGATTCACCCTCCAGACTTCGCCTTCTCCTTCTCCTTCTTCTACTTCTTCTGATTCACCCTCCAGACTTCACCTTCTCCTTCTCCTTCTTCTACTTCTTCTGATTCAACCTCCAGTCTTCACCTTCTCCTTCTCCTTCTTCAACTTCTTCTGATTCACCCTCCAGACTTCGCCTTCTCCTTCTCCTTCTTCTACTTCTTCTGATTCACCCTCCAGACTTCACCTTCTCCTTCTCCTTCTTCTGCTTCTTCTGATTCACCCTCCAGACTTCGCCTTCTCCTTCTCCTTCTTCTACTTCTTCCGCTTCACCCTCCAGACTTCACCTTCTCCTTCTCCTTCTTCTAATTCTTCTGATTCACCCTCCAGACTTCACCTTCTCCTTCTCCTTCTTCTGCTTCTTCTGATTCACCCTCCAGACTTCACCTTCTCCTTCTCCTTATTCTGCTTCTTCTGATTCACCCTCCAGACTTCACCTTCTCCTTCTCCTTCTTCAACTTCTTCTGATTCACCCTCCAGACTTCACCTTCTCCTTCTCCTTCTTCTGCTTCTTCTGATTCACCCTCCAGACTTCACCTCCTCCTTCTCCTTCTTCTGCTTCTTCTGCTTCACCCTCCAGACTTCACCTTCTCCTTCTCCTTCTTCTGCTTCTTCTGCTTCACCCTCCTTACTTCACCTTCTACTTCTCCTTCTTCTACTTCTTCTGATTCACCCTCCAGACTTCACCTTCTCCTTCTCCTTCTTCTGCTTCTTCTGCTTCACCCTCCAGACTTCACCTTCTCCTTCTCCTTCTTCTGCTTCTTCTGCTTCGCCCTCCAGACTTCACCTTCTCCTTCTCCTTCTTCTACTTCTTCTGCTTCACGCTCCAGACTTCACCTTCTCCTTCTCCTTCTTCTACTTCTTCTGATTCACCCTCCAGACTTCACCTTCTCCTTCTCCTTCTTCTGCTTCTTCTGATTCACCCTCCAGACTTCACCTTCTCCTTCTCCTTCTTCTGCTCCTTTTGATTCACCCTCCAGACTTGACCTTCTCCTTCTCCTTCTTCTACTTCTTCTGATTCACCCTCCAGACTTCACCTCCTCCTTCTCCTTCTTCTACTTCTTCTGATTCGCAATCCAGACTTCACCTTCTCCTTCTCCTTCTTCTACTTCTTCTGCTTCTCCCTCCAGACTTCACCTTCTCCTTCTCCTTCTTCTGCTTCTTCTGATTCACCCTCCAGACTTCACCTTCTCCTTCTCCTTATTCTGCTTCTTCTGATTCACCCTCCAGACTTCACCTTCTCCTTCTCCTTCTTCAACTTCTTCTGATTCACCCTCCAGACTTCACCTTCTCCTTCTCCTTCTTCTGCTTCTTCTGATTCACCCTCCAGACTTCACCTCCTCCTTCTCCTTCTTCTGCTTCTTCTGCTTCACCCTCCAGACTTCACCTTCTCCTTCTCCTTCTTCTGCTTCTTCTGCTTCACCCTCCTTACTTCACCTTCTACTTCTCCTTCTTCTACTTCTTCTGATTCACCCTCCAGACTTCACCTTCTCCTTCTCCTTCTTCTGCTTCTTCTGCTTCACCCTCCAGACTTCACCTTCTCCTTCTCCTTCTTCTGCTTCTTCTGCTTCGCCCTCCAGACTTCACCTTCTCCTTCTCCTTCTTCTACTTCTTCTGCTTCACGCTCCAGACTTCACCTTCTCCTTCTCCTTCTTCTACTTCTTCTGATTCACCCTCCAGACTTCACCTCCTCCTTCTCCTTCTTCTACTTCTTCTGATTCGCAATCCAGACTTCACCTTCTCCTTCTCCTTCTTCTACTTCTTCTGCTTCTCCCTCCAGACTTCACCTTCTCCTTCTCCTTCTTCTGCTTCTTCTGATTCACCCTCCAGACTTCACCTTCTCCTTCTCCTTCTTCCACTTCTTCTGATTCACCCTCCAGACTTCACCTTCTCCTTTTCCTTCTTCTACTTCTTCTGATTCACCCTCCTGACTTCACCTTCTCCTTCTTCTGCTTCTTCTGCTTCACCCTCCAGACTTCACCTTCTCCTTCTCCTTCTTCTGCTTCTTCTGCTTCACCCTCCAGACTTCACCTTCTCCTTCTCCTTCTTCTGCTTCTTCTGCTTCACCCTCCTTACTTCACCTTCTCCTTCTCCTTCTTCTACTTCTTGTGATTCACCCTCCAGACTTCACCTTCTCCTTCTCCTTCTTCTGCTTCTTATGCTTCACCCTCCAGATTTCACCTTCTCCTTCTCCTTCTTCTGCTTCTTCTGCTTCACCCTCCTGACTTCACCTTCTCCTTCTCCTTCTTCTACTTCTTCTGATTCACACCCAGACTTCACCTTCTCCTTCTGCTTCTTCTGCTTCTTCTGATTCACCCTCCAGACTTCACCTCCTCCTTCTCCTTCTTCTGCTTCTTCTGCTTCACCCTCCAGACTTCACCTTCTCCTTCTCCTTCTTCTGCTTCTTCTGCTTCACCCTCCTTACTTCACCTTCTCCTTCTCCTTCTTCTACTTCTTCTGATTCACCCTCCAGACTTCACCTTCTCCTTCTCCTTCTTCTGCTTCTTCTGCTTCGCCCTCCAGACCTCACCTTCTCCTTCTCCTTCTTCTGCTTCTTCTGCTTCACCCTCCAGACTTCACCTTCTCCTTCTCCTTCTTCTGCTTCTTCTGCTTCACCCTCCAGACTTCACCTTCTCCTTCTCCTTCTTCTGCTTCTTCTGCTTCACCCTCCTTACTTCACCTTCTCCTTCTCCTTCTTCTACTTCTTGTGATTCACCCTCCAGACTTCAACTTCTCCTTCTCCTTCTTCTGCTTCTTCTGCTTCACCCTCCAGACTTCACCTTCTCCTTCTCCTTCTTCTGCTTCTTCTGCTTCGCCCTCCAGACTTCACCTTCTCCTTCTCCTTCTTCTGCTTCTTCTGCTTCACCCTCCAGATTTCACCTTCTCCTTCTCCTTCTTCTGCTTCTTCTGCTTCACCCTCCTGACTTCACCTTCTCCTTCTCCTTCTTCTACTTCTTCTGATTCACCCTCCAGACTTCACCTTCTCCTTCTCCTTCTTCTGCTTCTTCTGCTTCACCGTTAGGACTTCACCTTCTCCTTCTCCTCCTTCTGCTTCTTCTGCTGCGCCCTCCAGGCTTCACCGTCTCCATCTCCTTCTTCTGCTTCTTCTGCTTCACCCTCCTGACTTCACCTTCTCCTTCTCCTTCTTCTGCTTCTTCTGCTTCACCCTCCTGACTTCACCTTCTCCTTCTCCTTCTTCTACTTCTTCTGCTTCACCCCCCTGACTTCACCTTCTCCTTCTCCTTCTTCTACTTCTTCTGCTTCACCCTCCTTACTTCACCTTCTCCTTCTCCTTCTTCTGCTTCTTCTGCTTCACCCTCCTGACTTCACCTTCTCCTTCTCCTTCTTCTACTTCTTCTGATTCACACCCAGACTTCACCTTCTCCTTCTGCTTCTTCTGCTTCTTCTGATTCACCCTCCAGACTTCACCTCCTCCTTCTCCTTCTTCTGCTTCTTCTGCTTCACCCTCCAGACTTCACCTTCTCCTTCTCCTTCTTCTGCTTCTTCTGCTTCACCCTCCTTACTTCACCTTCTCCTTCTCCTTCTTCTGCTTCTTCTGCTTCACCCTCCAGACTTCACCTTCTCCTTCTCCTTCTCCTGCTTCTTCTGCTTCGCCCTCCAGACCTCACCTTCTCCTTCTCCTTCTTCTGCTTCTTCTGCTTCACCCTCCAGACTTCACCTTCTCCTTCTCCTTCTTCTGCTTCTTCTGCTTCACCCTCCAGACTTCACCTTCTCCTTCTCCTTCTTCTGCTTCTTCTGCTTCACCCTCCTTACTTCACCTTCTCCTTCTCCTTCTTCTACTTCTTGTGATTCACCCTCCAGACTTCAACTTCTCCTTCTCCTTCTTCTGCTTCTTCTGCTTCACCCTCCAGACTTCACCTTCTCCTTCTCCTTCTTCTGCTTCTTCTGCTTCGCCCTCCAGACTTCACCTTCTCCTTCTCCTTCTTCTGCTTCTTCTGCTTCACCCTCCAGATTTCACCTTCTCCTTCTCCTTCTTCTGCTTCTTCTGCTTCACCCTCCTGACTTCACCTTCTCCTTCTCCTTCTTCTACTTCTTCTGATTCACCCTCCAGACTTCACCTTCTCCTTCTCCTTCTTCTGCTTCTTCTGCTTCACCGTTAGGACTTCACCTTCTCCTTCTCCTCCTTCTGCTTCTTCTGCTGCGCCCTCCAGGCTTCACCGTCTCCATCTCCTTCTTCTGTTTCTTCTGCTTCACCCTCCTGACTTCACCTTCTCCTTCTCCTTCTTCTGCTTCTTCTGCTTCACCCTCCTGACTTCACCTTCTCCTTCTCCTTCTTCTACTTCTTCTGCTTCACCCCCCTGACTTCACCTTCTCCTTCTCCTTCTTCTGCTTCTTCTGATTCACCCTCCTAACTTCACCTTCTCCTTCTCCTTCTTCTGCTTCTTCTGATTCACCCTCCTGACTTCACCTTCTCCTTCTCCTTCTTCTGCTTCTTCTGATTCACCCTCCAGACTTCACCTTCTCCTTCTCCTTCTTCTGCTTCTTCTGATTCACCCTCCAGACTTCACCTTCTCCTTCTCCTTCTTCTGCTTCTTCTGATTCACCCTCCAGACCTCACCTTCTCCTTCTCCTTCTTCTACTTCTTCTGATTCACCCTCCAGACTTCATCTTCTCCTTCTCCTTCTTCTGCTTCTTCTGATTCACGCTCCAGACTTCATCTTCTACTTCTCCTTCTTCTGCTTCTTCTGATTCACCCTCCAGACTTCACCATCTCCTTCTCCTTCTTCTACTTCTTCTGATTCACCCTCCAGACTTCACCTTCTCCTTCTCCTTCTTCTCCTTCTTCTGATTCACCCTCCAGTCTTCACCTTCTTCTCCTTCGTCTGCTTCTTCTGCTTCTCCCTCCAGACTTCACCTTCTCCTTCTCTTTCTTCTGCTTCTTCTGATTCACCCTCCAGACTTCACCTTCTCCTTCTCCTTCGTCTGATTCTTCTGATTCACCCTCCAGACTTCACCTTCTCCTTCTCCTTCTTCTGCTTCTTCTGATTCACCATCCTGACTTCACCTTCTCCTTCTCCTTCTTCTACTTCTTCTGATTCACCCTTCTGACTTCACCTTCTCCTTCTCCTTCTTCTACTTCTTCTGCTTCACCCTCCAGACTTCACCTTCTCCTTCTCCTTCTTCTACTTCTTCTGATTCACCCTCCAGACTTCACCTTCTCCTTCTCCTCCTTCTGCTTCTTCTGATTCACCCTCCAGACTTCACCTTCTCCTTCTCCTTATTCTGCTTCTTCTGATTCACATTCCAGACAACACCTTCTCCTTCTCCTTCTTCTGCTTCTTCTGATTCACCCTCCAGACTTCATCTTCTCCTTCTCCTTCTTCTGCTTCTTCTGATTCACCCTCCAGACTTCACCTTCTCCTTCTCCTTCTTCTACTTCTTCTGATTCACCTTCCAGACTTCACCTTCTCCTTCTCCTTCTTCTGCTTCTTCTGCTTCACCCTCCAGACTTCACCTTCTCCTTCTCCTTCTTCTACTTCTTCTGATTCACCCTCCAGACTTCACCTTCTCCTTCTCCTTCTTCTGCTTCTTCTGCTTCACCCTCCAGACTTCACCTTCTCCTTCTCCTTCTTCCACTTCTTCTGATTCACCCTCCAGACTTCACCTTCTCCTTCTCCTTCTTCTACATCTTCTGATTCACCCTCCGGACTTCACCTTCTCCTTTTCCTTCTTCTACTTCTTCTGATTCACCCTCCTGACTTCACCTTCTCCTTCTCCTTCTTCTGCTTCTTCTGCTTCACCCTCCAGACTTCACCTTCTCCTTCTCCTTCTTCTGCTTCACCCTCCAGACTTCACCTTCTCCTTCTCCTTCTTCTGCTTCTTCTGCTTCACCCTCCTTACTTCACCTTCTCCTTCTCCTTCTTCTACTTCTTCTGATTCACCCTCCAGACTTCACCTTCTCCTTCTCCTTCTTCTGCTTCTTCTGCTTCACCCTCCAGACTTCACCTTCTCCTTCTCCTTCTTCTGCTTCTTCTGCTTCACCCTCCAGATTTCACCTTCTCCTTCTCCTTCTTCTGCTTCTTCTGCTTCACCCTCCTGACTTCACCTTCTTCTTCTCCTTCTTCTACTTCTTCTGATTCACACCCAGACTTCACCTTCTCCTTCTGCTTCTTCTGCTTCTTCTGATTCACCCTCCAGACTTCACCTCCTCCTTCTCCTTCTTCTGCTTCTTCTGCTTCACCCTCCAGACTTCACCTTCTCCTTCTCCTTCTTCTGCTTCTTCTGCTTCACCCTCCTTACTTCACCTTCTCCTTCTCCTTCTTCTACTTCTTCTGATTCACCCTCCAGACTTCACCTTCTCCTTCTCCTTCTTCTGCTTCTTCTGCTTCACCCTCCAGACTTCACCTTCTCCTTCTCCTTCTTCTGCTTCTTCTGCTTCGCCCTCCAGACTTCACCTTCTCCTTCTCCTTCTTCTACTTCTTCTGCTTCACCCTCCAGACTTCACCTTCTCCTTCTCCTTCTTCTACTTCTTCTGATTCACCCTCCAGACTTCACCTTCTCCTTCTCCTTATTCTGCTTCTTCTGATTCACCCTCCAGACTTCACCTTCTCCTTCTCCTTCTTCTACTTCTTCTGATTCATCCTCCAGACTACACCTTCTCCTTCTCCTTCTTCTACTTCTTCTGATTCACCCTCCAGACTTCACCTTCTCCTTCTCCTTCTTCTGCTCCTTTTGATTCACCCTCCAGACTTGACCTTCTCCTTCTCCTTCTTCTACTTCTTCTGATTCACCCTCCAGACTTCACCTCCTCCTTCTCTTTCTTCTACTTCTTCTGATTCACAATCCAGACTTCACCTTCTCCTTCTCCTTCTTCTACTTCTTCTGCTTCTCCCTCCAGACTTCACCTTCTCCTTCTCCTTCTTCTGCTTCTTCTGATTCACCCTCCAGACTTCACCTTCTCCTTCTCCTTCTTCCACTTCTTCTGATTCACCCTCCACACTTCACCTTCTCCTTCTCCTTCTTCTACTTCTTCTGATTCACCCTCCAGACTTCACCTTCTCCTTTTCCTTCTTCTACTTCTTCTGATTCACCCTCCTGACTTCACCTTCTCCTTCTCCTTCTTCTGCTTCTTCTGCTTCACCCTCCAGACTTCACCTTCTCCTTCTCCTTCTTCTGCTTCTTCTGCTTCACCCTCCAGACTTCACCTTCTCCTTCTCCTTCTTCTGCTTCTTCTGCTTCACCCTCCTTACTTCACCTTCTCCTTCTCCTTCTTCTACTTCTTGTGATTCACCCTCCAGACTTCACCTTCTCCTTCTCCTTCTTCTGCTTCTTCTGCTTCACCCTCCAGACTTCACCTTCTCCTTCCCCTTCTTCTGCTTCTTCTACTTCGCCCTCCAGACTTCACCTTCTCCTTCTCCTTCTTCTGCTTCTTCTGCTTCACCCTCCAGACTTCACCTTCTTCTTCTCCTTCTTCTCCTTCTTCTGATTCACCCTCCAGACTTCACCTTCTCCTTCTCCTTCGTCTGATTCTTCTGATTCACCCTCCAGACTTCACCTTCTCCTTCTCCTTCTTCTGCTTCTTCTGATTCACCCTCCTGACTTCACCTTCTCCTTCTCCTTCTTCTACTTCTTCTGATTCACCCTCCTGACTTCACCTTCTCCTTCTCCTTCTTCTACTTCTTCTGCTTCACCCTCCAGACTTCACCTTCTCCTTCTCCTTCTTCTACTTCTTCTGATTCACCCTCCAGACTTCACCTTCTCCTTCTCCTTCTTCTGCTTCTTCTGATTCACCCTCCAGACTTCACCTTCTCCTTCTCCTTATTCTGCTTCTTCTGATTCACCCTCCAGACTTCACCTTCTCCTTCTCCTTCTTCTGCTTCTTCTGATTCACCCTCCAGACTTCATCTTCTCCTTCTCCTTCTTCTGCTTCTTCTGATTCACCCTCCAGACTTCACCTTCTCCTTCTCCTTCTTCTACTTCTTCTGATTCACCTTCCAGACTTCACCTTCTCCTTCTCCTTCTTCTGCTTCTTCTGCTTCACCCTCCAGACTTCACCTTCTCCTTCTCCTTCTTCTACTTCTTCTGATTCACCCTCCAGACTTCACCTTCTCCTTCTCCTTCTTCTGCTTCTTCTGCTTCACCCTCCAGACTTCACCTTCTCCTTCTCCTTCTTCCACTTCTTCTGATTCACCCTCCAGACTTCACCTTCTCCTTCTCCTTCTTCTACATCTTCTGATTCACCCTCCGGACTTCACCTTCTCCTTTTCCTTCTTCTACTTCTTCTGATTCACCCTCCTGACTTCACCTTCTCCTTCTCCTTCTTCTGCTTCTTCTGCTTCACCCTCCAGACTTCACCTTCTCCTTCTCCTTCTTCTGCTTCTTCTGCTTCACCCTCCTTACTTCACCTTCTCCTTCTCCTTCTTCTACTTCTTCTGATTCACCCTCCAGACTTCACCTTCTCCTTCTCCTTCTTCTGCTTCTTCTGCTTCACCCTCCAGACTTCACCTTCTCCTTCTCCTTCTTCTGCTTCTTCTGCTTCACCCTCCAGATTTCATCTTCTCCTTCTCCTTCTTCTGCTTCTTCTGCTTCACCCTCCTGACTTCACCTTCTCCTTCTCCTTCTTCTACTTCTTCTGATTCACCCTCCAGACTTCACCTTCTCCTTCTCCTTCTTCTGCTTCTTCTGATTCACCCTCCAGACTTCACCTCCTCCTTCTCCTTCTTCTGCTTCTTCTGCTTCACCCTCCAGACTTCACCTTCTCCTTCTCCTTCTTCTGCTTCTTCTGCTTCACCCTCCTTACTTCACCTTCTCCTTCTCCTTCTTCTACTTCTTCTGATTCACCCTCCAGACTTCACCTTCTCCTTCTCCTTCTTCTGCTTCTACTGCTTCACCCTCCAGACTTCACCTTCTCCTTCTCCTTCTTCTGCTTCTTCTGCTTCGCCCTCCAGACTTCACCTTCTCCTTCTCCTTCTTCTACTTCTTCTGCTTCACCCTCCAGACTTCACCTTCTCCTTCTCCTTCTTCTACTTCTTCTGATTCACCCTCCAGACTTCACCTTCTCCTTCTCCTTCTTCTGCTTCTTCTGATTCACCCTCCAGACTTCACCTTCTCCTTCTCCTTATTCTGCTTCTTCTGATTCACCCTCCAGACTTCACCTTCTCCTTCTCCTTCTTCTACTTCTTCTGATTCATCCTCCAGACTACACCTTCTCCTTCTCCTTCTTCTACTTCTTCTGATTCACCCTCCAGACTTCACCTTCTCCTTCTCCTTCTTCTGCTCCTTTTGATTCACCCTCCAGACTTGACCTTCTCCTTCTCCTTCTTCTACTTCTTCTGATTCACCCTCCAGACTTCACCTCCTCCTTCTCCTTCTTCTACTTCTTCTGATTCACAATCCAGACTTCACCTTCTCCTTCTCCTTCTTCTACTTCTTCTGCTTCTCCCTCCAGACTTCACCTTCTCCTTCTCCTTCTACTGCTTCTTCTGATTCACCCTCCAGACTTCACCTTCTCCTTCTCCTTCTTCCACTTCTTCTGATTCACCCTCCAGACTTCACCTTCTCCTTCTCCTTCTTCTACTTCTTCTGATTCACCCTCCAGACTTCACCTTCTCCTTTTCCTTCTTCTACTTCTTCTGATTCACCCTCCTGACTTCACCTTCTCCTTCTCCTTCTTCTGCTTCTTCTGCTTCACCCTCCAGACTTCACCTTCTCCTTCTCCTTCTTCTGCTTCTTCTGCTTCACCCTCCAGACTTCACCTTCTCCTTCTCCTTCTTCTGCTTCTTCTGCTTCACCCTCCTTACTTCACCTTCTCCTTCTCCTTCTTCTACTTCTTGTGATTCACCCTCCAGACTTCACCTTCTCCTTCTCCTTCTTCTGCTTCTTCTGCTTCACCCTCCAGACTTCACCTTCTCCTTCTCCTTCTTCTGCTTCTTCTGCTTCGCCCTCCAGACTTCACCTTCTCCTTCTCCTTCTTCTGCTTCTTCTGCTTCACCCTCCAGATTTCACCTTCTCCTTCTCCTTCTTCTGCTTCTTCTGCTTCACCCTCCTGACTTCACCTTCTCCTTCTCCTTCTTCTACTTCTTCTGATTCACCCTCCAGACTTCACCTTCTCCTTCACCTTCTTCTGCTTCTTCTGCTTCACCCTTAGGACTTCACCTTCTCCTTCTCCTTCTTCTGCTTCTTCTGATTCACCCTCCTAACTTCACCTTCTCCTTCTCCTTCTTCTGCTTCTTCTGCTTCGCCCTCCAGACTTCATCTTCTCCTTCTCCTTCTTCTGCTTCTTCTGATTCACGCTCCAGACTTCATCTTCTACTTCTCCTTCTTCTGCTTCTTCTGATTCACCCTCCAGACTTCACCATCTCCGTCTCCTTCTTCTACTTCTTCTGATTCACCCTCCAGACTTCACCTTCTCCTTCTCCTTCTTCTCCTTCTTCTGATTCACCCTCCAGTCTTCACCTTCTTCTCCTTCTTCTGCTTCTTCTGCTTCACCCTCCAGACTTCACCTTCTCCTTCTCTTTCTTCTGCTTCTTCTGATTCACCCTCCAGACTTCACCTTCTCCTTCTCCTTCGTCTGATTCTTCAGATTCATCCTCCAGTCTTCACCTTCTCCTTCTCCTTCTTCTGCTTCTTCTGATTCACCCTCCTGACTTCACCTTCTCCTTCTCCTTCTTCTACTTCTTCTGATTCACCCTCCTGACTTCACCTTCTCCTTCTCCTTCTTCTACTTCTTCTGCTTCACTCTCCAGACTTCACCTTCTCCTTCTCCTTCTTCTACTTCTTCTGATTCACCCTCCAGACTTCACCTTCTCCTTCTCCTTCTTCTGCTTCTTCTGATTCACCCTCCAGATTTCACCTTCTCCTTCTCCTTATTCTGCTTCTTCTGATTCACCCTCCAGACTTCACCTTCTCCTTCTCCTTCTTCTGCTTCTTCTGATTCACCCTCCAGACTTCATCTTCTCCTTCTCCTTCTTCTGCTTCTTCTGATTCACCCTCCTGACTTCACCTTCTCCTTCTCCTTCTTCTACTTCTTCTGATTCACCCTCCAGACTTCACCTTCTCCTTCTCCTTCTTCTGCTTCTTCTGCTTCACCCTCCAGACTTCACCTTCTCCTTCTCCTTCTTCTACTTCTTCTGATTCACCCTCCAGACTTCACCTTCTCCTTCTCCTTCTTCTGCTTCTTCTGCTTCACCTCCAGACTTCACCTTCTCCTTCTCCTTCTTCCACTTCTTCTGATTCACCCTCCAGACTTCACCTTCTCCTTCTCCTTCTTCTACTTCTTCTGATTCACCCTCCAGACTTCACTTTCTCCTTTTCCTTCTTCTACTTCTTCTGATTCACCCTCCTGACTTCACCTTGTCCTTCTCCTTCTTCTGCTTCTTCTGCTTCACCCTCCAGACTTCACCTTCTCCTTCTCCTTCTTCTGCTTCACCCTCCAGACTTCACCTTCTCCTTCTCCTTCTTCTGCTTCTTCTGCTTCACCCTCCTTACTTCACCTTCTCCTTCTCCTTCTTCTACTTCTTCTGATTCACCCTCCGGACTTCACCTTCTCCTTTTCCTTCTTCTGCTTCTTCTGCTTCACCCTCCAGACTTCACCTTCTCCTTCTCCTTCTTCTGCTTCTTCTGCTTCACCCTCCAGATTTCACCTTCTCCTTCTCCTTCTTCTGCTTCTTCTGCTTCACCCTCCTGACTTCACCTTCTCCTTCTCCTTCTTCTACTTCTTCTGATTCACCCTCCAGACTTCACCTTCTCCTTCTCCTTCTTCTGCTTCTTCTGCTTCTCCCTTAGGACTTCACCTTCTCCTTCTCCTTCTTCTGCTTCTTCTGCTGCACCCTCCAGACTTCACCGCCTCCATCTCCTTCTTCTGCTTCTTCTGCTTCACCCTCCTGACTTCACCTTCTCCTTCTCCTTCTTCTGCTTCTTCTGCTTCACCCTCCGGACTTCACCTTCTCCTTTTCCTTCTTCTACTTCTTCTGATTCACCCTCCTGACTTCACCTTCTCCTTCTCCTTCTTCTGCTTCTTCTGCTTCACCCTCCAGACTTCACCTTCTCCTTCTCCTTCTTCTGCTTCTTCTGCTTCACCCTCCTTACTTCACCTTCTCCTTCTCCTTCTTCTACTTCTTCTGATTCACCCTCCAGACTTCACCTTCTCCTTCTCCTTCTTCTGCTTCTTCTGCTTCACCCTCCAGACTTCACCTTCTCCTTCTCCTTCTTCTGCTTCTTCTGCTTCACCCTCCAGATTTCACCTTCTCCTTCTCCTTCTTCTGCTTCTTCTGCTTCACCCTCCTGACTTCACCTTCTCCTTCTCCTTCTTCTACTTCTTCTGATTCACCCTCCAGACTTCACCTTCTCCTTCTCCTTCTTCTGCTTCTTCTGATTCACCCTCCAGACTTCACCTCCTCCTTCTCCTTCTTCTGCTTCTTCTGCTTCACCCTCCAGACTTCACCTTCTCCTTCTCCTTCTTCTGCTTCTTCTGCTTCACCCTCCTTACTTCACCTTCTCCTTCTCCTTCTTCTACTTCTTCTGATTCACCCTCCAGACTTCACCTTCTCCTTCTCCTTCTTCTGCTTCTACTGCTTCACCCTCCAGACTTCACCTTCTCCTTCTCCTTCTTCTGCTTCTTCTGCTTCGCCCTCCAGACTTCACCTTCTCCTTCTCCTTCTTCTACTTCTTCTGCTTCACCCTCCAGACTTCACCTTCTCCTTCTCCTTCTTCTACTTCTTCTGATTCACCCTCCAGACTTCACCTTCTCCTTCTCCTTCTTCTGCTTCTTCTGATTCACCCTCCAGACTTCACCTTCTCCTTCTCCTTATTCTGCTTCTTCTGATTCACCCTCCAGACTTCACCTTCTCCTTCTCCTTCTTCTACTTCTTCTGATTCATCCTCCAGACTACACCTTCTCCTTCTCCTTCTTCTACTTCTTCTGATTCACCCTCCAGACTTCACCTTCTCCTTCTCCTACTTCTGCTCCTTTTGATTCACCCTCCAGACTTGACCTTCTCCTTCTCCTTCTTCTACTTCTTCTGATTCACCCTCCAGACTTCACCTCCTCCTTCTCCTTCTTCTACTTCTTCTGATTCACAATCCAGACTTCACCTTCTCCTTCTCCTTCTTCTACTTCTTCTGCTTCTCCCTCCAGACTTCACCTTCTCCTTCTCCTTCTTCTGCTTCTTCTGATTCACCCTCCAGACTTCACCTTCTCCTTCTCCTTCTTCTACTTCTTCTGATTCACCCTCCAGACTTCACTTTCTCCTTTTCCTTCTTCTACTTCTTCTGATTCACCCTCCTGACTTCACCTTGTCCTTCTCCTTCTTCTGCTTCTTCTGCTTCACCCTCCAGACTTCACCTTCTCCTTCTCCTTCTTCTGCTTCACCCTCCAGACTTCACCTTCTCCTTCTCCTTCTTCTGCTTCTTCTGCTTCACCCTCCTTACTTCACCTTCTCCTTCTCCTTCTTCTACTTCTTCTGATTCACCCTCCGGACTTCACCTTCTCCTTTTCCTTCTTCTGCTTCTTCTGCTTCACCCTCCAGACTTCACCTTCTCCTTCTCCTTCTTCTGCTTCTTCTGCTTCACCCTCCAGATTTCACCTTCTCCTTCTCCTTCTTCTGCTTCTTCTGCTTCACCCTCCTGACTTCACCTTCTCCTTCTCCTTCTTCTACTTCTTCTGATTCACCCTCCAGACTTCACCTTCTCCTTCTCCTTCTTCTGCTTCTTCTGCTTCTCCCTTAGGACTTCACCTTCTCCTTCTCCTTCTTCTGCTTCTTCTGCTGCACCCTCCAGACTTCACCGCCTCCATCTCCTTCTTCTGCTTCTTCTGCTTCACCCTCCTGACTTCACCTTCTCCTTCTCCTTCTTCTGCTTCTTCTGCTTCACCCTCCGGACTTCACCTTCTCCTTTTCCTTCTTCTACTTCTTCTGATTCACCCTCCTGACTTCACCTTCTCCTTCTCCTTCTTCTGCTTCTTCTGCTTCACCCTCCAGACTTCACCTTCTCCTTCTCCTTCTTCTGCTTCTTCTGCTTCACCCTCCTTACTTCACCTTCTCCTTCTCCTTCTTCTACTTCTTCTGATTCACCCTCCAGACTTCACCTTCTCCTTCTCCTTCTTCTGCTTCTTCTGCTTCACCCTCCAGACTTCACCTTCTCCTTCTCCTTCTTCTGCTTCTTCTGCTTCACCCTCCAGATTTCACCTTCTCCTTCTCCTTCTTCTGCTTCTTCTGCTTCACCCTCCTGACTTCACCTTCTCCTTCTCCTTCTTCTACTTCTTCTGATTCACCCTCCAGACTTCACCTTCTCCTTCTCCTTCTTCTGCTTCTTCTGATTCACCCTCCAGACTTCACCTCCTCCTTCTCCTTCTTCTGCTTCTTCTGCTTCACCCTCCAGACTTCACCTTCTCCTTCTCCTTCTTCTGCTTCTTCTGCTTCACCCTCCTTACTTCACCTTCTCCTTCTCCTTCTTCTACTTCTTCTGATTCACCCTCCAGACTTCACCTTCTCCTTCTCCTTCTTCTGCTTCTACTGCTTCACCCTCCAGACTTCACCTTCTCCTTCTCCTTCTTCTGCTTCTTCTGCTTCGCCCTCCAGACTTCACCTTCTCCTTCTCCTTCTTCTACTTCTTCTGCTTCACCCTCCAGACTTCACCTTCTCCTTCTCCTTCTTCTACTTCTTCTGATTCACCCTCCAGACTTCACCTTCTCCTTCTCCTTCTTCTGCTTCTTCTGATTCACCCTCCAGACTTCACCTTCTCCTTCTCCTTATTCTGCTTCTTCTGATTCACCCTCCAGACTTCACCTTCTCCTTCTCCTTCTTCTACTTCTTCTGATTCATCCTCCAGACTACACCTTCTCCTTCTCCTTCTTCTACTTCTTCTGATTCACCCTCCAGACTTCACCTTCTCCTTCTCCTACTTCTGCTCCTTTTGATTCACCCTCCAGACTTGACCTTCTCCTTCTCCTTCTTCTACTTCTTCTGATTCACCCTCCAGACTTCACCTCCTCCTTCTCCTTCTTCTACTTCTTCTGATTCACAATCCAGACTTCACCTTCTCCTTCTCCTTCTTCTACTTCTTCTGCTTCTCCCTCCAGACTTCACCTTCTCCTTCTCCTTCTTCTGCTTCTTCTGATTCACCCTCCAGACTTCACCTTCTCCTTCTCCTTCTTCCACTTCTTCTGATTCACCCTCCAGACTTCACCTTCTCCTTCTCCTTCTTCTACTTCTTCTGATTCACCCTCCAGACTTCACCTTCTCCTTTTCCTTCTTCTACTTCTTCTGATTCACCCTCCTGACTTCACCTTCTCCTTCTCCTTCTTCTGCTTCTTCTGCTTCACCCTCCAGACTTCACCTTCTCCTTCTCCTTCTTCTGCTTCTTCTGCTTCACCCTCCAGACTTCACCTTCTCCTTCTCCTTCTTCTGCTTCTTCTGCTTCACCCTCCTTACTTCACCTTCTCCTTCTCCTTCTTCTACTTCTTGTGATTCACCCTCCAGACTTCACCTTCTCCTTCTCCTTCTTCTGCTTCTTCTGCTTCACCCTCCAGACTTCACCTTCTCCTTCTCCTTCTTCTGCTTCTTCTGCTTCGCCCTCCAGACTTCACCTTCTCCTTCTCCTTCTTCTGCTTCTTCTGCTTCACCCTCCAGATTTCACCTTCTCCTTCTCCTTCTTCTGCTTCTTCTGCTTCACCCTCCTGACTTCACCTTCTCCTTCTCCTTCTTCTACTTCTTCTGATTCACCCTCCAGACTTCACCTTCTCCTTCTCCTTCTTCTGCTTCTTCTGCTTCACCCTTAGGACTTCACCTTCTCCTTCTCCTTCTTCTGCTTCTTCTGATTCACCCTCCTAACTTCACCTTCTCCTTCTCCTTCTTCTGCTTCTTCTGCTTCGCCCTCCAGACTTCATCTTCTCCTTCTCCTTCTTCTGCTTCTTCTGATTCACGCTCCAGACTTCATCTTCTACTTCTCCTTCTTCTGCTTCTTCTGATTCACCCTCCAGACTTCACCATCTCCGTCTCCTTCTTCTACTTCTTCTGATTCACCCTCCAGACTTCTCCTTCTCCTTCTCCTTCTTCTCCTTCTTCTGATTCACCCTCCAGTCTTCACCTTCTTCTCCTTCTTCTGCTTCTTCTGCTTCACCCTCCAGACTTCACCTTCTCCTTCTCTTTCTTCTGCTTCTTCTGATTCACCCTCCAGACTTCACCTTCTCCTTCTCCTTCTTCTGCTTCTTCTGATTCACCCTATAGACTTCACCTTCTCCTTCTCCTTATTCTGCTTCTTCTGATTCACCCTCCAGACTTCACCTTCTCCTTCTCCTTCTTCTGCTTCTTCTGATTCACCCTCCAGACTTCATCTTCTCCTTCTCCTTCTTCTGCTTCTTCTGATTCACCCTCCTGACTTCACCTTCTCCTTCTCCTTCTTCTACTTCTTCTGATTCACCCTCCAGACTTCACCTTCTCCTTCTCCTTCTTCTGCTTCTTCTGCTTCACCCTCCAGACTTCACCTTCTCCTTCTCCTTCTTCTACTTCTTCTGATTCACCCTCCAGACTTCACCTTCTCCTTCTCCTTCTTCTGCTTCTTCTGCTTCACCTCCAGACTTCACCTTCTCCTTCTCCTTCTTCCACTTCTTCTGATTCACCCTCCAGACTTCACCTTCTCCTTCTCCTTCTTCTACTTCTTCTGATTCACCCTCCAGACTTCACTTTCTCCTTTTCCTTCTTCTACTTCTTCTGATTCACCCTCCTGACTTCACCTTGTCCTTCTCCTTCTTCTGCTTCTTCTGCTTCACCCTCCAGACTTCACCTTCTCCTTCTCCTTCTTCTGCTTCACCCTCCAGACTTCACCTTCTCCTTCTCCTTCTTCTGCTTCTTCTGCTTCACCCTCCTTACTTCACCTTCTCCTTCTCCTTCTTCTACTTCTTCTGATTCACCCTCCGGACTTCACCTTCTCCTTTTCCTTCTTCTGCTTCTTCTGCTTCACCCTCCAGACTTCACCTTCTCCTTCTCCTTCTTCTGCTTCTTCTGCTTCACCCTCCAGATTTCACCTTCTCCTTCTCCTTCTTCTGCTTCTTCTGCTTCACCCTCCTGACTTCACCTTCTCCTTCTCCTTCTTCTACTTCTTCTGATTCACCCTCCAGACTTCACCTTCTCCTTCTCCTTCTTCTGCTTCTTCTGCTTCTCCCTTAGGACTTCACCTTCTCCTTCTCCTTCTTCTGCTTCTTCTGCTGCACCCTCCAGACTTCACCGCCTCCATCTCCTCCTTCTGCTTCTTCTGCTTCACCCTCCTGACTTCACCTTCTCCTTCTCCTTCTTCTGCTTCTTCTGCTTCACCCTCCTGACTTCACCTTCTCCTTCTCCTTCTTCTACTTCTTCTGCTTCACCCCCCTGACCTCAACTTATCCTTCTACTTCTTCTTCTTCTTCTGATTCACCCTCCTAACTTCACCTTCTCCTTCTCCTTCTTCTGCTTCTTCTGATTCACCCTCCTGACTTCACCTTCTCCTTCTCCTTCTTCTGCTTCTTCTGATTCACCCTCCAGACTTCACCTTCTCCTTCTCCTGCTTCTGCTTCTTCTGATTCACCCTCCAGACTTCACCTTCTCCTTCTCCTTCTTCTGCTTCTTCTGATTCACCCTCCAGACCTCACCTTCTCCTTCTCCTTCTTCTACTTCTTCCGATTCACCCTCCAGACTTCATCTTCTCCTTCTCCTTCTTCTGCTTCTTCTGATTCACGCTCCAGACTTCATCTTCTACTTCTCCTTCTTCTGCTTCTTCTGATTCACCCTCCAGACTTCACCTTCTCCTTCTCCTTCTTCTACTTCTTCTGATTCACCCTCCAGACTTCACCTTCTCCTTCTCCTTCTTCTACTTCTTCTGATTCACCCTCCAATCTTCACCTTCTCCTTCTCCTTCTTCTGCTTCTTCTGCTTCACCCTCCAGACTTCACCTTCTCCTTCTCTTTCTTCTGCTTCTTCTGATTCACCCTCCAGACTTCACCTTCTCCTTCTCCTTCGTCTGATTCTTCTGATTCACCCTCCAGACTTCACCTTCTCCTTCTTCTGCTTCTTCTGATTCACCCTCCTGACTTCACCTTCTCCTTCTCCTTCTTCTACTTCTTCTGATTCACCCTCCTGACTTCACCTTCTCCTTCTCCTTCTTCTACTTCTTCTGCTTCACCCTCCAGACTTCACCTTCTCCTTCTCCTTCTTCTACTTCTTCTGATTCACCCTCCAGACTTCACCTTCTCCTTCTCCTTCTTCTGCATCTTCTGATTCACCCTCCAGACTTCACATTCTCCTTCTCCTTATTCTGCTTCTTCTGATTCACCCTCCAGACTTCACCTTCTCCTTCTCCTTCTTCTACTTCTTCTGCTTCGCCCTCCAGACTTCACCTTCTCCTTCTCCTTCTTCTGCTTCTTCTGCTTCACCCTCCAGATTTCACCTTCTCCTTCTCCTTCTTCTGCTTCTTCTGCTTCACCCTCCTGACTTCACCTTCTCCTTCTCCTTCTTCTACTTCTTCTGATTCACCCTCCAGACTTCACATTCTCCTTCTCCTTATTCTGCTTCTTCTGATTCACCCTCCAGACTTCACCTTCTCCTTCTCCTTCTTCTACTTCTTCTGCTTCGCCCTCCAGACTTCACCTTCTCCTTCTCCTTCTTCTGGTTCTTCTGCTTCACCCTCCAGATTTCACCTTCTCCTTCTCCTTCTTCTGCTTCTTCTGCTTCACCCTCCTGACTTCACCTTCTCCTTCTCCTTCTTCTACTTCTTCTGATTCACCCTCCAGACTTCACCTTCTCCTTCTCCTTCTTCTGCTTCTTCTGATTCACCCTCCAGACCTCACCTTCTCCTTCTCCTTCTTCTACTTCTTCCGATTCACCCTCCAGACTTCATCTTCTCCTTCTCCTTCTTCTGCTTCTTCTGATTCACGCTCCAGACTTCATCTTCTACTTCTCCTTCTTCTGCTTCTTCTGATTCACCCTCCAGACTTCACCTTCTCCTTCTCCTTCTTCTACTTCTTCTGATTCACCCTCCAGACTTCACCTTCTCCTTCTCCTTCTTCTACTTCTTCTGATTCACCCTCCAATCTTCACCTTCTCCTTCTCCTTCTTCTGCTTCTTCTGCTTCACCCTCCAGACTTCACCTTCTCCTTCTCTTTCTTCTGCTTCTTCTGATTCACCCTCCAGACTTCACCTTCTCCTTCTCCTTCGTCTGATTCTTCTGATTCACCCTCCAGACTTCACCTTCTCCTTCTTCTGCTTCTTCTGATTCACCCTCCTGACTTCACCTTCTCCTTCTCCTTCTTCTACTTCTTCTGATTCACCCTCCTGACTTCACCTTCTCCTTCTCCTTCTTCTACTTCTTCTGCTTCACCCTCCAGACTTCACCTTCTCCTTCTCCTTCTTCTACTTCTTCTGATTCACCCTCCAGACTTCACCTTCTCCTTCTCCTTCTTCTGCATCTTCTGATTCACCCTCCAGACTTCACATTCTCCTTCTCCTTATTCTGCTTCTTCTGATTCACCCTCCAGACTTCACCTTCTCCTTCTCCTTCTTCTACTTCTTCTGCTTCGCCCTCCAGACTTCACCTTCTCCTTCTCCTTCTTCTGCTTCTTCTGCTTCACCCTCCAGATTTCACCTTCTCCTTCTCCTTCTTCTGCTTCTTCTGCTTCACCCTCCTGACTTCACCTTCTCCTTCTCCTTCTTCTACTTCTTCTGATTCACCCTCCAGACTTCACCTTCTCCTTCTCCTTCTTCTGCTTCTTCTGCTTCACCCTTAGGACTTCACCTTCTCCTTCTCCTTCTTCTGCTTCTTCTGATTCACCCTCCTAGCTTCACCTTCTCCTTCTCCTTCTTCTGCTTCTTCTGCTTCGCCCTCCAGACTTCATCTTCTCCTTCTCCTTCTTCTGCTTCTTCTGATTCACGCTCCAGACTTCATCTTCTACTTCTCCTTCTTCTGCTTCTTCTGATTCACCCTCCAGACTTCACCATCTCCGTCTCCTTCTTCTACTTCTTCTGATTCACCCTCCAGACTTCACCTTCTCCTTCTCCTTCTTCTCCTTCTTCTGATTCACCCTCCAGTCTTCACCTTCTTCTCCTTCTTCTGCTTCTTCTGCTTCACCCTCCAGACTTCACCTTCTCCTTCTCTTTCTTCTGCTTCTTCTGATTCACCCTCCAGACTTCACCTTCTCCTTCTCCTTCGTCTGATTCTTCAGATTCACCCTCCAGTCTTCACCTTCTCCTTCTCCTTCTTCTGCTTCTTCTGATTCACCCTCCTGACTTCACCTTCTCCTTCTCCTTCTTCTACTTCTTCTGATTCACCCTCCTTACTTCACCTTCTCCTTCTCCTTCTTCTACTTCTTCTGCTTCACTCTCCAGACTTCACCTTCTCCTTCTCCTTCTTCTACTTCTTCTGATTCACCCTCCAGACTTCACCTTCTCCTTCTCCTTCTTCTGCTTCTTCTGATTCACCCTCCAGACTTCACCTTCTCCTTCTCCTTATTCTGCTTCTTCTGATTCACCCTCCAGACTTCACCTTCTCCTTCTCCTTCTTCTGCTTCTTCTGATTCACCCTCCAGACTTCATCTTCTCCTTCTCCTTCTTCTGCTTCTTCTGATTCACCCTCCTGACTTCACCTTCTCCTTCTCCTTCTTCTACTTCTTCTGATTCACCCTCCAGACTTCACCTTCTCCTTCTCCTTCTTCTGCTTCTTCTGCTTCACCCTCCAGACTTCACCTTCTCCTTCTCCTTCTTCTACTTCTTCTGATTCACCCTCCAGACTTCACCTTCTCCTTCTCCTTCTTCTGCTTCTTCTGCTTCACCTCCAGACTTCACCTTCTCCTTCTCCTTCTTCCACTTCTTCTGATTCACCCTCCAGACTTCACCTTCTCCTTCTCCTTCTTCTACTTCTTCTGATTCATCCTCCAGACTTCACTTTCTCCTTTTCCTTCTTCTACTTCTTCTGATTCACCCTCCTGACTTCACCTTGTCCTTCTCCTTCTTCTGCTTCTTCTGCTTCACCCTCCAGACTTCACCTTCTCCTTCTCCTTCTTCTGCTTCACCCTCCAGACTTCACCTTCTCCTTCTCCTTCTTCTGCTTCTTCTGCTTCACCCTCCTTACTTCACCTTCTCCTTCTCCTTCTTCTACTTCTTCTGATTCACCCTCCGGACTTCACCTTCTCCTTTTCCTTCTTCTGCTTCTTCTGCTTCACCCTCCAGACTTCACCTTCTCCTTCTCCTTCTTCTGCTTCTTCTGCTTCACCCTCCAGATTTCACCTTCTCCTTCTCCTTCTTCTGCTTCTTCTGCTTCACCCTCCTGACTTCACCTTCTCCTTCTCCTTCTTCTACTTCTTCTGATTCACCCTCCAGACTTCACCTTCTCCTTCTCCTTCTTCTGCTTCTTCTGCTTCTCCCTTAGGACTTCACCTTCTCCTTCTCCTTCTTCTGCTTCTTCTGCTGCACCCTCCAGACTTCACCGCCTCCATCTCCTTCTTCTGCTTCTTCTGCTTCACCCTCCTGACTTCACCTTCTCCTTCTCCTTCTTCTGCTTCTTCTGCTTCACCCTCCTGACTTCACCTTCTCCTTCTCCTTCTTCTACTTCTTCTGCTTCACCCCCCTGACCTCAACTTATCCTTCTACTTCTTCTTCTTCTTCTGATTCACCCTCCTAACTTCACCTTCTCCTTCTCCTTCTTCTGCTTCTTCTGATTCACCCTCCTGACTTCACCTTCTCCTTCTCCTTCTTCTGCTTCTTCTGATTCACCCTCCAGACTTCACCTTCTCCTTCTCCTGCTTCTGCTTCTTCTGATTCACCCTCCAGACTTCACCTTCTCCTTCTCCTTCTTCTGCTTCTTCTGATTCACCCTCCAGACCTCACCTTCTCCTTCTCCTTCTTCTACTTCTTCCGATTCACCCTCCAGACTTCATCTTCTCCTTCTCCTTCTTCTGCTTCTTCTGATTCACGCTCCAGACTTCATCTTCTACTTCTCCTTCTTCTGCTTCTTCTGATTCACCCTCCAGACTTCACCTTCTCCTTCTCCTTCTTCTACTTCTTCTGATTCACCCTCCAGACTTCACCTTCTCCTTCTCCTTCTTCTACTTCTTCTGATTCACCCTCCAATCTTCACCTTCTCCTTCTCCTTCTTCTGCTTCTTCTGCTTCACCCTCCAGACTTCACCTTCCCCTTCTCTTTCTTCTGCTTCTTCTGATTCACCCTCCAGACTTCACCTTCTCCTTCTCCTTCGTCTGATTCTTCTGATTCACCCTCCAGACTTCACCTTCTCCTTCTTCTGCTTCTTCTGATTCACCCTCCTGACTTCACCTTCTCCTTCTCCTTCTTCTACTTCTTCTGATTCACCCTCCTGACTTCACCTTCTCCTTCTCCTTCTTCTACTTCTTCTGCTTCACCCTCCAGACTTCACCTTCTCCTTCTCCTTCTTCTACTTCTTCTGATTCACCCTCCAGACTTCACCTTCTCCTTCTCCTTCTTCTGCATCTTCTGATTCACCCTCCAGACTTCACATTCTCCTTCTCCTTATTCTGCTTCTTCTGATTCACCCTCCAGACTTCACCTTCTCCTTCTCCTTCTTCTGCTTCTTCTGATTCACCCTCCAGACTTCACCTTCTCCTTCTCCTTCTTTTGCTTCTGCTGATTCACCCTCCAGACTTCACCTTCTCCTTCTCCTTCTTCTACTTCTTCTGATTCACCCTCCAGACTTCATCTTCTCCTTCTCCTTCTTCTGCTTCTTCTGATTCACCCTCCAGACTTCACCTTCTCCTTCTCCTTCTTCTGCTTCTTCTGATTCACCCTCCAGACTTCGCCTTCTCCTTCTCCTTCTTATACTTCTTCTGATTCACCCTCCAGACTTCACCTTCTCCTTCTCCTTCTTCTACTTCTTCTGATTCACCCTCCAGACTTCACCTTCTCCTTCTCCTTCTTCTGCTTCTTCTGATTCACCCTCCAGACTTCACCTTCTCCTTCTCCTTCTTCTGCTTCTTCTGATTCACCCTCCAGACTTCACCTTCTCCTTCTCCTTCTTCTACTTCTTCTGATTCACCCTCCAGACTTCATCTTCTCCTTCTCCTTCTTCTGCTTCTTCTGATTCACCCTCCAGACTTCACCTTCTCCTTCTCCTTCTTCTGCTTCTTCTGATTCACCCTCCAGACTTCGCCTTCTCCTTCTCCTTCTTCTACTTCTTCTGATTCACCCTCCAGACTTCACCTTCTCCTTCTCCTTCTTCTCCTTCTTCTGATTCACCCTCAAGTCTTCACCTTCTCCTTCTCCTTCTTCTGCTTCTTCTGATTCACCCTCCAGACTTCACCTTCTCCTTCTCCTTCTTCTGCTTCTTCTGATTCACCCTCCTGACTTCACCTTCTCCTTCTCCTTCTTCTGCTTCTTCTGATTCACCCTCCAGACTTCACCTTCTCCTTCTCCTTCTTCTACTTCTTCTGATTCACCCTCCAGACTTCACCTTCTCCTTCTACTTCTTCTGCTTCTTCTGATTCACCCTCCAGACTTCACCTTCTCCTTCTCCTTCTTCTGCTTCTTCCGATTCACCCTCCAGACTTCACCTTCTCCTTCTCCTTCTTCTGCTTCTTCTGGTTCACCCTCCAGACTTCACCTTCTCCTTATCCTTCTTCTACCTCTTCTGATCCACCCTCCAGACTTCACCTTCTCCTTCTCCTTCTTCTGCTTCTTCTGATTCACCCTCCAGACTTCACCTTCTCCTTCTCCTTCGTCTACTTCTTCTGATTCACCCTCCAGACTACACCTTCTCCTTCTCCTTCTTCTACTTCTTCTGATTCACCCTCCAGACTTCACCTTCTCCTTCTCCTTCTTCTGCTTCTTCCGATTCACCCTCCAGACTTCACCTTCTCCTTCTCCTTCTTCTACTTCTTCTGATTCAGCCTCCAGACTTCACCTTCTCCTTCTCCTTCTTCTACTTCTTCTGATTCACCCTGCAGACTTCACCTTCTCCTTCTCCTTCTTCTACTTCTTCTGATTCACCCTCCAGACTTCACCTTCTCCTTCTCCTTCTTCTGCTTCTTCTGATTCACCCTCCAGACTTCACCTTCTCCTTCTCCTTCTTCTGCTTCTTCTGATTCACCCTCCAGACTTCAACTTCTCCTTCTCCTTCTTCTGCTTCTTCTGATTCACCCTTCAGACTTCACCTTCTCCTTCTCCTTCTTCTGCTTCTTCTGATTCACCCTCCAGACCTCACCTTCTCCTTCTCCTTCTTCTACTTCTTCTGATTCACCCTCCAGACTTCATCTTCTCCTTCTCCTTCTTCTGCTTCTTCTGATTCACCCTCCAGACTTCATCTTCTCCTTCTCCTTCTTCTGCTTCTTCTGATTCACCCTCCAGACTTCGCCTTCTCCTTCTCCTTCTTCTACTTCTTCTGATTCACCCTCCAGACTTCACCTTCTCCTTCTCCTTCTTCTACTTCTTCTGATTCACCCTCCAGGCTTCACCTTCTCCTTCTCCTTCTTCTGCTTCCTCTGATTCACCCTCCTGACTTCACCTTCTCCTTCTCCTTCTTCTACTTCTTCTGATTCACCCTCCAGACTTCACCTTCTCCTTCTACTTCTTCTACTTCTTCTGATTCACCCTCCAGACTTCACCTTCTCCTTATCCTTCTTCTGCTTCGTCTGATTCACCCTCCAGACTTCACCTTCTCCTTCTCCTTCTTCTGCTTCTTCTGGTTCACCCTCCAGACTTCACCTTCTCCTTATCCTTCTTCTACCTCTTCTGATTCACCCTCCAGACTTCACCTTCTCCTTTTCCTTCTTCTGCTTCTTCTGATTCACCCTCCAGATTTCACCTTCTCCTTCTCCTTCGTCTACTTCTTCTGATTCACCCTCCAGACTACACCTTCTCCTTCTCCTTCTTCTACTTCTTCTGATTCACCCTCCAGACTTCACCTTCTCCTTCTCCTTCTTATGCTTCTTCCGATTCACCCTCCAGACTTCACCTTCTCCTTCTCCTTCTTCTACTTCTTCTGATTCACCCTCCAGACATTCCCTTCGCCTTCTCCTTCTTCTACTTCTTCTGATTCACCCTCCAGACTTCACCTTCTCCTTCTCCTTCTTCTACTTCTTCTGCTTCTCCCTCCAGACTTCACCTTCCCGTTCTCCTTCTTCTGCTTCTTCTGATTCACCCTCCAGACTTCACCTTCTCCTTCTCCTTCTTCTACATCTTCTGATTCACCCTCCAGACTTCACCTTCTCCTTCTCCTTCTTCTACTTCTTCTGATTCACCCTCCAGACTTCACCTTCTCCTTCTCCTTCTTCTACTTCTTCTGATTCACCCTCCTGACTTCACCTTCTCCTTCTCCTTCTTCTGCTTCTTCTGCTTCACCCTCCAGACTTCACCTTCTCCTTCTCCTTCTTCTGCTTCTTCTGCTTCACCCTCCAGACTTCACCTTCTCCTTCTCCTTCTTCTGCTTCTTCTGCTTCACCCTCCTGACTTCACCTTCTCCTTCTCCTTCTTCTACTTCTTCTGATTCACCCTCCAGACTTCACCTTCTCCTTCTCCTTCTTCTGCTTCTTCTGCTTCACCCTCCAGACTTCACCTTCTCCTTCTCCTTCTTATGCTTCTTCTGCTTCGCCCTCCAGACTTCACCTTCTCCTTCTCCTTCTTCTGCTTCTTCTGCTTCACCCTCCAGACTTCACCTTCTCCTTCTCCTTCTTCTGCTTCTTCTGCTTCACTCTCCTGACTTCACCTTCTCCTTCTCCTTCTTCTACTTCTTCTGATTCACCCTCCAGACTTCACCTTCTCCTTCTCCTTCTTCTACTTCTTCTGATTCTGCCTCCAGACTTCACCTTCTCCTTCTCCTTCTTCGGCTTCTTCTGATTCACCCTCCAGACTTCACCTTCTCCTTCTCCTTATTCTGCTTCTTCTGATTCACCCTCCAGACTTCACCTTCTCCTTCTCCTTCTTCTACTTCTTCTGATTGACCCTCCAGACTTCACCTTCTCCTTCTCCTTCTTCTACATCTTCTGATTCACGCTCCAGACTTCACCTTCTCCTTCTCCTTCTTCTACTTCTTCTGCTTCACCCTCCTGACTTCACCTTCTCCTTCTCCTTCTTCTACTTCTTCTGATATACCCTCCAGACTTCACCTTCTCCTTCTCCTTCTTCTGCTTCTTCTGCTTCACCCTCCTGACTTCACCTTCTCCTTCTCCTTCTTCTACTTCTTCTGTTTCACCCTCCAGACTTCACCTTCTCCTTCTCCTTCTTCTGCTTCTTCTGCTTCACCCTCCAGACTGCACCTTCTCCTTCTCCTTCTTCTGCTTCTTCTGCTGCGCCCTCCAGACTTCACCTGCTCCTTCTCCTTCTTCTACTTCTTCTGCTTCACCCCCCTGACTTCACCTTCTCCTTCTCCTTCTTCTGCTTCTTCTGATTCACCCTCCTAACTTCACCTTCTACTTCTCCTTCTTCTGCTTCTTCTGATTCACCCTCCAGACTTCACCTTCTCCTTCTCCTTCTTCTGCTTCTTCTGATTCACCCTCCAGACCTCACCTTCTCCTTCTCCTTCTTCTACTTCTTCTGATTCACCCTCCAGACTTCATCTTCTCCTTCTTCTTCTTCTGCTTCTTCTGATTCACCCTCCAGACTTCACCTTCTCCTTCTCCTTCTTCTGCTACTTCTGATTCACCCTCCAGACTTCACCTTCTCCTTCAACTTCTTCTACTTCTTCTGATTCACCCTCCAGACTTCACCTTCTCCTTCTCCTTCTTCTACTTCTTCTGATTCAGCCTCCAGTCTTCACCTTCTCCTTCTCCTTCTTCTGTTTCTTCTGCTTCACCCTCCAGACTTCACCTTCTCCTTCTCTTTCTTCTGCTTCTTCTGATTCACCCTCCAGACTTCACCTTCTCCTTCTCCTTCTTCTGATTCTTCTGATTCACCCTCCAGACTTCACCTTCTCCTTCTCCTTCTTCAGCTTCTTCTGATTCACCCTCCTGACTTCACCTTCTCCTTCTCCTTCTTCTACTTCTTCTGATTCACCCTCCTGACTTCACCTTCTCCTTCTCCTTCTTCTACTTCTTCTGATTCACCCTCCAGACTTCACCTTCTCCTTCTCCTTCTTCTGCTTCTTCTGATTCACCCTCCAGACTTCACCTTCTCATTCTCCTTCTTCTGCTTCTTCTGATTCACCCTCCAGACTTCACCTTCTCCTTCTCCTTCTTCTACTTCTTCTGATTCACCCTCCAGACTTCATCGTCTCCTTCTCCTTCTTCTGCTTCTTCTGATTCATCCTCCAGACTTCACCTTCTCCTTCTCCTTCTTCTGCTTCTTCTGATTCACCCTCCAGACTTCACCTTCTCCTTCTCCTTCTTCTACATCTTCTGATTCACCCTCCAGACTTCACCTTCTCCTTCTTCTACTTCTTCTGATTCACCCTCCAGACGTCACCTTCTCCATCTCCTTCTTCTGCTTCTTCTGATTCACCCTCCAGACTTCACCTTCTCCTTCTCCTTATTCTGCTTCTTCTGATTCACCCTCCAGACTTCACCTTCTCCTTCTCCTTCTTCTGCTTCTTCTGATTCACCCTCCAGACTTCACCTTCTCCTTCTCCTTCTTCTGCTTCTTCTGATTCACCCTCCAGACTTCACCTTCTCCTTCTCCTTCTTCTACTTCTTCTGATTCACCCTCCAGACTTCACCTTCTCCTTCTCCTTCTTCTGCTTCTTCTGATTCACCCTGCAGACTTCACCTTCTCCTTCTCCTTCGTCTCCTTCTTCTGATTCACCGTCCAGACTACACCTTCTCCTTCTCCTTCTTCTACTTCTTCTGATTCACCCTCCAGACTTCACCTTCTCCTTCTCCTTCTTCTGCTTCTTCTGATTCACCCTCCAGACTTCACCTTCTCCTTCTCCTTCTTCTACTTCTTCTGATTGACCCTCCAGACTTCACCTTCTCCTTCTCCTTCTTCTACATCTTCTGATTCACGCTCCAGACTTCACCTTCTCCTTCTCCTTCTTCTACTTCTTCTGCTTCTCCCTCCAGACTTCACCTTCTCCTTCTCTTTCTTCTACTTCATCTGATTCACCCTCCAGACTTCACCTTCTCCTTCTCCTTCTTCTACTTCTTCTGATTCACCCTCCAGACTTCACCTTCTCCTTCTCCTTCTTCTACTTCTTCTGATTCACCCTCCAGACTTCACCTTCTCCTTCTCCTTCTTCTACTTCTTCTGATTCACACTGCTGACTTCATCTTCTCCTTCTCCTTCTTCTGCTTCTTCTGCTTCACCCTCCAAACTTCACCTTCTCCTTCTCCTTCTTCTGCTTCTTCTGCTTCACCCTCCAGACTTCACCTTCTCCTTCTCCTTCTTCTGCTTCTTCTGCTTCACCCTCCTGACTTCACCTTCTCCTTCTCCTTCTTCTACTTCTTCTGATTCACCCTCCAGACTTCACCTTCTCCTTCTCCTTCTTCTGCTTCTTCTGCTTCACCCTCCAGACTTCACCTTCTCCTTCTCCTTCTTATGCTTCTTCTGCTTCGCCCTCCAGACTTCACCTTCTCCTTCTCCATCTTCTGCTTCTTCTGCTTCACCCTCCAGACTTCACCTTCTCCTTCTCCTTCTTCTGCTTCTTCTGCTTCACTCTCCTGACTTCACCTTCTCCTTCTCCTTCTTCTACTTCTTCTGATTCACCCTCCAGAATTCACCTTCTCCTTCTCCTTCTTCTACTTCTTCTGATTCTCCCTCCATACTTCACCTTCTCCTTCTCCTTCTTCTGCTTCTTCTGATTCACCCTCCAGACTTCACCTTCTCCTTCTCCTTATTCTGCTTCTTCTGATTCACCCTCCAGACTTCACCTTCTCCTTCTCCTTCTTCTGCTTCTTCTGATTCACCCTCCAGACTTCACCTTCTCCTTCTCCTTCTTCTACTTCTTCTGATTCACCTTCCAGACTTCACCTTCTCCTTCTCCTTCTTCTGCTTCTTCTGCTTCACCCTCCAGACTTCACCTTCTCCTTCTCCTTCTTCTACTTCTTCTGATTCACCCTCCAGACTTCACCTTCTCCTTCTCCTTCTTCTGCTTCTTCTGCTTCACCCTCCAGACTTCACCTTCTCCTTCTCCTTCTTCCACTTCTTCTGATTCACCCTCCAGACTTCACCTTCTCCTTCTCCTTCTTCTACATCTTCTGATTCACCCTCCGGACTTCACCTTCTCCTTTTCCTTCTTCTACTTCTTCTGATTCACCCTCCTGACTTCACCTTCTCCTTCTCCTTCTTCTGCTTCTTCTGCTTCACCCTCCAGACTTCACCTTCTCCTTCTCCTTCTTCTGCTTCTTCTGCTTCACCCTCCTTACTTCACCTTCTCCTTCTCCTTCTTCTACTTCTTCTGATTCACCCTCCAGACTTCACCTTCTCCTTCTCCTTCTTCTGCTTCTTCTGCTTCACCCTCCAGACTTCACCTTCTCCTTCTCCTTCTTCTGCTTCTTCTGCTTCACCCTCCAGATTTCATCTTCTCCTTCTCCTTCTTCTGCTTCTTCTGCTTCACCCTCCTGACTTCACCTTCTCCTTCTCCTTCTTCTACTTCTTCTGATTCACCCTCCAGACTTCACCTTCTCCTTCTCCTTCTTCTGCTTCTTCTGATTCACCCTCCAGACTTCACCTCCTCCTTCTCCTTCTTCTGCTTCTTCTGCTTCACCCTCCAGACTTCACCTTCTCCTTCTCCTTCTTCTGCTTCTTCTGCTTCACCCTCCTTACTTCACCTTCTCCTTCTCCTTCTTCTACTTCTTCTGATTCACCCTCCAGACTTCACCTTCTCCTTCTCCTTCTTCTGCTTCTACTGCTTCACCCTCCAGACTTCACCTTCTCCTTCTCCTTCTTCTGCTTCTTCTGCTTCGCCCTCCAGACTTCACCTTCTCCTTCTCCTTCTTCTACTTCTTCTGCTTCACCCTCCAGACTTCACCTTCTCCTTCTCCTTCTTCTACTTCTTCTGATTCACCCTCCAGACTTCACCTTCTCCTTCTCCTTCTTCTGCTTCTTCTGATTCACCCTCCAGACTTCACCTTCTCCTTCTCCTTATTCTGCTTCTTCTGATTCACCCTCCAGACTTCACCTTCTCCTTCTCCTTCTTCTACTTCTTCTGATTCATCCTCCAGACTACACCTTCTCCTTCTCCTTCTTCTACTTCTTCTGATTCACCCTCCAGACTTCACCTTCTCCTTCTCCTTCTTCTGCTCCTTTTGATTCACCCTCCAGACTTGACCTTCTCCTTCTCCTTCTTCTACTTCTTCTGATTCACCCTCCAGACTTCACCTCCTCCTTCTCCTTCTTCTACTTCTTCTGATTCACAATCCAGACTTCACCTTCTCCTTCTCCTTCTTCTACTTCTTCTGCTTCTCCCTCCAGACTTCACCTTCTCCTTCTCCTTCTACTGCTTCTTCTGATTCACCCTCCAGACTTCACCTTCTCCTTCTCCTTCTTCCACTTCTTCTGATTCACCCTCCAGACTTCACCTTCTCCTTCTCCTTCTTCTACTTCTTCTGATTCACCCTCCAGACTTCACCTTCTCCTTTTCCTTCTTCTACTTCTTCTGATTCACCCTCCTGACTTCACCTTCTCCTTCTCCTTCTTCTGCTTCTTCTGCTTCACCCTCCAGACTTCACCTTCTCCTTCTCCTTCTTCTGCTTCTTCTGCTTCACCCTCCAGACTTCACCTTCTCCTTCTCCTTCTTCTGCTTCTTCTGCTTCACCCTCCTTACTTCACCTTCTCCTTCTCCTTCTTCTACTTCTTGTGATTCACCCTCCAGACTTCACCTTCTCCTTCTCCTTCTTCTGCTTCTTCTGCTTCACCCTCCAGACTTCACCTTCTCCTTCTCCTTCTTCTGCTTCTTCTGCTTCGCCCTCCAGACTTCACCTTCTCCTTCTCCTTCTTCTGCTTCTTCTGCTTCACCCTCCAGATTTCACCTTCTCCTTCTCCTTCTTCTGCTTCTTCTGCTTCACCCTCCTGACTTCACCTTCTCCTTCTCCTTCTTCTACTTCTTCTGATTCACCCTCCAGACTTCACCTTCTCCTTCACCTTCTTCTGCTTCTTCTGCTTCACCCTTAGGACTTCACCTTCTCCTTCTCCTTCTTCTGCTTCTTCTGATTCACCCTCCTAACTTCACCTTCTCCTTCTCCTTCTTCTGCTTCTTCTGCTTCGCCCTCCAGACTTCATCTTCTCCTTCTCCTTCTTCTGCTTCTTCTGATTCACGCTCCAGACTTCATCTTCTACTTCTCCTTCTTCTGCTTCTTCTGATTCACCCTCCAGACTTCACCATCTCCGTCTCCTTCTTCTACTTCTTCTGATTCACCCTCCAGACTTCACCTTCTCCTTCTCCTTCTTCTCCTTCTTCTGATTCACCCTCCAGTCTTCACCTTCTTCTCCTTCTTCTGCTTCTTCTGCTTCACCCTCCAGACTTCACCTTCTCCTTCTCTTTCTTCTGCTTCTTCTGATTCACCCTCCAGACTTCACCTTCTCCTTCTCCTTCGTCTGATTCTTCAGATTCATCCTCCAGTCTTCACCTTCTCCTTCTCCTTCTTCTGCTTCTTCTGATTCACCCTCCTGACTTCACCTTCTCCTTCTCCTTCTTCTACTTCTTCTGATTCACCCTCCTGACTTCACCTTCTCCTTCTCCTTCTTCTACTTCTTCTGCTTCACTCTCCAGACTTCACCTTCTCCTTCTCCTTCTTCTACTTCTTCTGATTCACCCTCCAGACTTCACCTTCTCCTTCTCCTTCTTCTGCTTCTTCTGATTCACCCTCCAGATTTCACCTTCTCCTTCTCCTTATTCTGCTTCTTCTGATTCACCCTCCAGACTTCACCTTCTCCTTCTCCTTCTTCTGCTTCTTCTGATTCACCCTCCAGACTTCATCTTCTCCTTCTCCTTCTTCTGCTTCTTCTGATTCACCCTCCTGACTTCACCTTCTCCTTCTCCTTCTTCTACTTCTTCTGATTCACCCTCCAGACTTCACCTTCTCCTTCTCCTTCTTCTGCTTCTTCTGCTTCACCCTCCAGACTTCACCTTCTCCTTCTCCTTCTTCTACTTCTTCTGATTCACCCTCCAGACTTCACCTTCTCCTTCTCCTTCTTCTGCTTCTTCTGCTTCACCTCCAGACTTCACCTTCTCCTTCTCCTTCTTCCACTTCTTCTGATTCACCCTCCAGACTTCACCTTCTCCTTCTCCTTCTTCTACTTCTTCTGATTCACCCTCCAGACTTCACTTTCTCCTTTTCCTTCTTCTACTTCTTCTGATTCACCCTCCTGACTTCACCTTGTCCTTCTCCTTCTTCTGCTTCTTCTGCTTCACCCTCCAGACTTCACCTTCTCCTTCTCCTTCTTCTGCTTCACCCTCCAGACTTCACCTTCTCCTTCTCCTTCTTCTGCTTCTTCTGCTTCACCCTCCTTACTTCACCTTCTCCTTCTCCTTCTTCTACTTCTTCTGATTCACCCTCCGGACTTCACCTTCTCCTTTTCCTTCTTCTGCTTCTTCTGCTTCACCCTCCAGACTTCACCTTCTCCTTCTCCTTCTTCTGCTTCTTCTGCTTCACCCTCCAGATTTCACCTTCTCCTTCTCCTTCTTCTGCTTCTTCTGCTTCACCCTCCTGACTTCACCTTCTCCTTCTCCTTCTTCTACTTCTTCTGATTCACCCTCCAGACTTCACCTTCTCCTTCTCCTTCTTCTGCTTCTTCTGCTTCTCCCTTAGGACTTCACCTTCTCCTTCTCCTTCTTCTGCTTCTTCTGCTGCACCCTCCAGACTTCACCGCCTCCATCTCCTTCTTCTGCTTCTTCTGCTTCACCCTCCTGACTTCACCTTCTCCTTCTCCTTCTTCTGCTTCTTCTGCTTCACCCTCCGGACTTCACCTTCTCCTTTTCCTTCTTCTACTTCTTCTGATTCACCCTCCTGACTTCACCTTCTCCTTCTCCTTCTTCTGCTTCTTCTGCTTCACCCTCCAGACTTCACCTTCTCCTTCTCCTTCTTCTGCTTCTTCTGCTTCACCCTCCTTACTTCACCTTCTCCTTCTCCTTCTTCTACTTCTTCTGATTCACCCTCCAGACTTCACCTTCTCCTTCTCCTTCTTCTGCTTCTTCTGCTTCACCCTCCAGACTTCACCTTCTCCTTCTCCTTCTTCTGCTTCTTCTGCTTCACCCTCCAGATTTCACCTTCTCCTTCTCCTTCTTCTGCTTCTTCTGCTTCACCCTCCTGACTTCACCTTCTCCTTCTCCTTCTTCTACTTCTTCTGATTCACCCTCCAGACTTCACCTTCTCCTTCTCCTTCTTCTGCTTCTTCTGATTCACCCTCCAGACTTCACCTCCTCCTTCTCCTTCTTCTGCTTCTTCTGCTTCACCCTCCAGACTTCACCTTCTCCTTCTCCTTCTTCTGCTTCTTCTGCTTCACCCTCCTTACTTCACCTTCTCCTTCTCCTTCTTCTACTTCTTCTGATTCACCCTCCAGACTTCACCTTCTCCTTCTCCTTCTTCTGCTTCTACTGCTTCACCCTCCAGACTTCACCTTCTCCTTCTCCTTCTTCTGCTTCTTCTGCTTCGCCCTCCAGACTTCACCTTCTCCTTCTCCTTCTTCTACTTCTTCTGCTTCACCCTCCAGACTTCACCTTCTCCTTCTCCTTCTTCTACTTCTTCTGATTCACCCTCCAGACTTCACCTTCTCCTTCTCCTTCTTCTGCTTCTTCTGATTCACCCTCCAGACTTCACCTTCTCCTTCTCCTTATTCTGCTTCTTCTGATTCACCCTCCAGACTTCACCTTCTCCTTCTCCTTCTTCTACTTCTTCTGATTCATCCTCCAGACTACACCTTCTCCTTCTCCTTCTTCTACTTCTTCTGATTCACCCTCCAGACTTCACCTTCTCCTTCTCCTACTTCTGCTCCTTTTGATTCACCCTCCAGACTTGACCTTCTCCTTCTCCTTCTTCTACTTCTTCTGATTCACCCTCCAGACTTCACCTCCTCCTTCTCCTTCTTCTACTTCTTCTGATTCACAATCCAGACTTCACCTTCTCCTTCTCCTTCTTCTACTTCTTCTGCTTCTCCCTCCAGACTTCACCTTCTCCTTCTCCTTCTTCTGCTTCTTCTGATTCACCCTCCAGACTTCACCTTCTCCTTCTCCTTCTTCTACTTCTTCTGATTCACCCTCCAGACTTCACTTTCTCCTTTTCCTTCTTCTACTTCTTCTGATTCACCCTCCTGACTTCACCTTGTCCTTCTCCTTCTTCTGCTTCTTCTGCTTCACCCTCCAGACTTCACCTTCTCCTTCTCCTTCTTCTGCTTCACCCTCCAGACTTCACCTTCTCCTTCTCCTTCTTCTGCTTCTTCTGCTTCACCCTCCTTACTTCACCTTCTCCTTCTCCTTCTTCTACTTCTTCTGATTCACCCTCCGGACTTCACCTTCTCCTTTTCCTTCTTCTGCTTCTTCTGCTTCACCCTCCAGACTTCACCTTCTCCTTCTCCTTCTTCTGCTTCTTCTGCTTCACCCTCCAGATTTCACCTTCTCCTTCTCCTTCTTCTGCTTCTTCTGCTTCACCCTCCTGACTTCACCTTCTCCTTCTCCTTCTTCTACTTCTTCTGATTCACCCTCCAGACTTCACCTTCTCCTTCTCCTTCTTCTGCTTCTTCTGCTTCTCCCTTAGGACTTCACCTTCTCCTTCTCCTTCTTCTGCTTCTTCTGCTGCACCCTCCAGACTTCACCGCCTCCATCTCCTTCTTCTGCTTCTTCTGCTTCACCCTCCTGACTTCACCTTCTCCTTCTCCTTCTTCTGCTTCTTCTGCTTCACCCTCCGGACTTCACCTTCTCCTTTTCCTTCTTCTACTTCTTCTGATTCACCCTCCTGACTTCACCTTCTCCTTCTCCTTCTTCTGCTTCTTCTGCTTCACCCTCCAGACTTCACCTTCTCCTTCTCCTTCTTCTGCTTCTTCTGCTTCACCCTCCTTACTTCACCTTCTCCTTCTCCTTCTTCTACTTCTTCTGATTCACCCTCCAGACTTCACCTTCTCCTTCTCCTTCTTCTGCTTCTTCTGCTTCACCCTCCAGACTTCACCTTCTCCTTCTCCTTCTTCTGCTTCTTCTGCTTCACCCTCCAGATTTCACCTTCTCCTTCTCCTTCTTCTGCTTCTTCTGCTTCACCCTCCTGACTTCACCTTCTCCTTCTCCTTCTTCTACTTCTTCTGATTCACCCTCCAGACTTCACCTTCTCCTTCTCCTTCTTCTGCTTCTTCTGATTCACCCTCCAGACTTCACCTCCTCCTTCTCCTTCTTCTGCTTCTTCTGCTTCACCCTCCAGACTTCACCTTCTCCTTCTCCTTCTTCTGCTTCTTCTGCTTCACCCTCCTTACTTCACCTTCTCCTTCTCCTTCTTCTACTTCTTCTGATTCACCCTCCAGACTTCACCTTCTCCTTCTCCTTCTTCTGCTTCTACTGCTTCACCCTCCAGACTTCACCTTCTCCTTCTCCTTCTTCTGCTTCTTCTGCTTCGCCCTCCAGACTTCACCTTCTCCTTCTCCTTCTTCTACTTCTTCTGCTTCACCCTCCAGACTTCACCTTCTCCTTCTCCTTCTTCTACTTCTTCTGATTCACCCTCCAGACTTCACCTTCTCCTTCTCCTTCTTCTGCTTCTTCTGATTCACCCTCCAGACTTCACCTTCTCCTTCTCCTTATTCTGCTTCTTCTGATTCACCCTCCAGACTTCACCTTCTCCTTCTCCTTCTTCTACTTCTTCTGATTCATCCTCCAGACTACACCTTCTCCTTCTCCTTCTTCTACTTCTTCTGATTCACCCTCCAGACTTCACCTTCTCCTTCTCCTACTTCTGCTCCTTTTGATTCACCCTCCAGACTTGACCTTCTCCTTCTCCTTCTTCTACTTCTTCTGATTCACCCTCCAGACTTCACCTCCTCCTTCTCCTTCTTCTACTTCTTCTGATTCACAATCCAGACTTCACCTTCTCCTTCTCCTTCTTCTACTTCTTCTGCTTCTCCCTCCAGACTTCACCTTCTCCTTCTCCTTCTTCTGCTTCTTCTGATTCACCCTCCAGACTTCACCTTCTCCTTCTCCTTCTTCCACTTCTTCTGATTCACCCTCCAGACTTCACCTTCTCCTTCTCCTTCTTCTACTTCTTCTGATTCACCCTCCAGACTTCACCTTCTCCTTTTCCTTCTTCTACTTCTTCTGATTCACCCTCCTGACTTCACCTTCTCCTTCTCCTTCTTCTGCTTCTTCTGCTTCACCCTCCAGACTTCACCTTCTCCTTCTCCTTCTTCTGCTTCTTCTGCTTCACCCTCCAGACTTCACCTTCTCCTTCTCCTTCTTCTGCTTCTTCTGCTTCACCCTCCTTACTTCACCTTCTCCTTCTCCTTCTTCTACTTCTTGTGATTCACCCTCCAGACTTCACCTTCTCCTTCTCCTTCTTCTGCTTCTTCTGCTTCACCCTCCAGACTTCACCTTCTCCTTCTCCTTCTTCTGCTTCTTCTGCTTCGCCCTCCAGACTTCACCTTCTCCTTCTCCTTCTTCTGCTTCTTCTGCTTCACCCTCCAGATTTCACCTTCTCCTTCTCCTTCTTCTGCTTCTTCTGCTTCACCCTCCTGACTTCACCTTCTCCTTCTCCTTCTTCTACTTCTTCTGATTCACCCTCCAGACTTCACCTTCTCCTTCTCCTTCTTCTGCTTCTTCTGCTTCACCCTTAGGACTTCACCTTCTCCTTCTCCTTCTTCTGCTTCTTCTGATTCACCCTCCTAACTTCACCTTCTCCTTCTCCTTCTTCTGCTTCTTCTGCTTCGCCCTCCAGACTTCATCTTCTCCTTCTCCTTCTTCTGCTTCTTCTGATTCACGCTCCAGACTTCATCTTCTACTTCTCCTTCTTCTGCTTCTTCTGATTCACCCTCCAGACTTCACCATCTCCGTCTCCTTCTTCTACTTCTTCTGATTCACCCTCCAGACTTCTCCTTCTCCTTCTCCTTCTTCTCCTTCTTCTGATTCACCCTCCAGTCTTCACCTTCTTCTCCTTCTTCTGCTTCTTCTGCTTCACCCTCCAGACTTCACCTTCTCCTTCTCTTTCTTCTGCTTCTTCTGATTCACCCTCCAGACTTCACCTTCTCCTTCTCCTTCTTCTGCTTCTTCTGATTCACCCTATAGACTTCACCTTCTCCTTCTCCTTATTCTGCTTCTTCTGATTCACCCTCCAGACTTCACCTTCTCCTTCTCCTTCTTCTGCTTCTTCTGATTCACCCTCCAGACTTCATCTTCTCCTTCTCCTTCTTCTGCTTCTTCTGATTCACCCTCCTGACTTCACCTTCTCCTTCTCCTTCTTCTACTTCTTCTGATTCACCCTCCAGACTTCACCTTCTCCTTCTCCTTCTTCTGCTTCTTCTGCTTCACCCTCCAGACTTCACCTTCTCCTTCTCCTTCTTCTACTTCTTCTGATTCACCCTCCAGACTTCACCTTCTCCTTCTCCTTCTTCTGCTTCTTCTGCTTCACCTCCAGACTTCACCTTCTCCTTCTCCTTCTTCCACTTCTTCTGATTCACCCTCCAGACTTCACCTTCTCCTTCTCCTTCTTCTACTTCTTCTGATTCACCCTCCAGACTTCACTTTCTCCTTTTCCTTCTTCTACTTCTTCTGATTCACCCTCCTGACTTCACCTTGTCCTTCTCCTTCTTCTGCTTCTTCTGCTTCACCCTCCAGACTTCACCTTCTCCTTCTCCTTCTTCTGCTTCACCCTCCAGACTTCACCTTCTCCTTCTCCTTCTTCTGCTTCTTCTGCTTCACCCTCCTTACTTCACCTTCTCCTTCTCCTTCTTCTACTTCTTCTGATTCACCCTCCGGACTTCACCTTCTCCTTTTCCTTCTTCTGCTTCTTCTGCTTCACCCTCCAGACTTCACCTTCTCCTTCTCCTTCTTCTGCTTCTTCTGCTTCACCCTCCAGATTTCACCTTCTCCTTCTCCTTCTTCTGCTTCTTCTGCTTCACCCTCCTGACTTCACCTTCTCCTTCTCCTTCTTCTACTTCTTCTGATTCACCCTCCAGACTTCACCTTCTCCTTCTCCTTCTTCTGCTTCTTCTGCTTCTCCCTTAGGACTTCACCTTCTCCTTCTCCTTCTTCTGCTTCTTCTGCTGCACCCTCCAGACTTCACCGCCTCCATCTCCTCCTTCTGCTTCTTCTGCTTCACCCTCCTGACTTCACCTTCTCCTTCTCCTTCTTCTGCTTCTTCTGCTTCACCCTCCTGACTTCACCTTCTCCTTCTCCTTCTTCTACTTCTTCTGCTTCACCCCCCTGACCTCAACTTATCCTTCTACTTCTTCTTCTTCTTCTGATTCACCCTCCTAACTTCACCTTCTCCTTCTCCTTCTTCTGCTTCTTCTGATTCACCCTCCTGACTTCACCTTCTCCTTCTCCTTCTTCTGCTTCTTCTGATTCACCCTCCAGACTTCACCTTCTCCTTCTCCTGCTTCTGCTTCTTCTGATTCACCCTCCAGACTTCACCTTCTCCTTCTCCTTCTTCTGCTTCTTCTGATTCACCCTCCAGACCTCACCTTCTCCTTCTCCTTCTTCTACTTCTTCCGATTCACCCTCCAGACTTCATCTTCTCCTTCTCCTTCTTCTGCTTCTTCTGATTCACGCTCCAGACTTCATCTTCTACTTCTCCTTCTTCTGCTTCTTCTGATTCACCCTCCAGACTTCACCTTCTCCTTCTCCTTCTTCTACTTCTTCTGATTCACCCTCCAGACTTCACCTTCTCCTTCTCCTTCTTCTACTTCTTCTGATTCACCCTCCAATCTTCACCTTCTCCTTCTCCTTCTTCTGCTTCTTCTGCTTCACCCTCCAGACTTCACCTTCTCCTTCTCTTTCTTCTGCTTCTTCTGATTCACCCTCCAGACTTCACCTTCTCCTTCTCCTTCGTCTGATTCTTCTGATTCACCCTCCAGACTTCACCTTCTCCTTCTTCTGCTTCTTCTGATTCACCCTCCTGACTTCACCTTCTCCTTCTCCTTCTTCTACTTCTTCTGATTCACCCTCCTGACTTCACCTTCTCCTTCTCCTTCTTCTACTTCTTCTGCTTCACCCTCCAGACTTCACCTTCTCCTTCTCCTTCTTCTACTTCTTCTGATTCACCCTCCAGACTTCACCTTCTCCTTCTCCTTCTTCTGCATCTTCTGATTCACCCTCCAGACTTCACATTCTCCTTCTCCTTATTCTGCTTCTTCTGATTCACCCTCCAGACTTCACCTTCTCCTTCTCCTTCTTCTACTTCTTCTGCTTCGCCCTCCAGACTTCACCTTCTCCTTCTCCTTCTTCTGCTTCTTCTGCTTCACCCTCCAGATTTCACCTTCTCCTTCTCCTTCTTCTGCTTCTTCTGCTTCACCCTCCTGACTTCACCTTCTCCTTCTCCTTCTTCTACTTCTTCTGATTCACCCTCCAGACTTCACATTCTCCTTCTCCTTATTCTGCTTCTTCTGATTCACCCTCCAGACTTCACCTTCTCCTTCTCCTTCTTCTACTTCTTCTGCTTCGCCCTCCAGACTTCACCTTCTCCTTCTCCTTCTTCTGGTTCTTCTGCTTCACCCTCCAGATTTCACCTTCTCCTTCTCCTTCTTCTGCTTCTTCTGCTTCACCCTCCTGACTTCACCTTCTCCTTCTCCTTCTTCTACTTCTTCTGATTCACCCTCCAGACTTCACCTTCTCCTTCTCCTTCTTCTGCTTCTTCTGATTCACCCTCCAGACCTCACCTTCTCCTTCTCCTTCTTCTACTTCTTCCGATTCACCCTCCAGACTTCATCTTCTCCTTCTCCTTCTTCTGCTTCTTCTGATTCACGCTCCAGACTTCATCTTCTACTTCTCCTTCTTCTGCTTCTTCTGATTCACCCTCCAGACTTCACCTTCTCCTTCTCCTTCTTCTACTTCTTCTGATTCACCCTCCAGACTTCACCTTCTCCTTCTCCTTCTTCTACTTCTTCTGATTCACCCTCCAATCTTCACCTTCTCCTTCTCCTTCTTCTGCTTCTTCTGCTTCACCCTCCAGACTTCACCTTCTCCTTCTCTTTCTTCTGCTTCTTCTGATTCACCCTCCAGACTTCACCTTCTCCTTCTCCTTCGTCTGATTCTTCTGATTCACCCTCCAGACTTCACCTTCTCCTTCTTCTGCTTCTTCTGATTCACCCTCCTGACTTCACCTTCTCCTTCTCCTTCTTCTACTTCTTCTGATTCACCCTCCTGACTTCACCTTCTCCTTCTCCTTCTTCTACTTCTTCTGCTTCACCCTCCAGACTTCACCTTCTCCTTCTCCTTCTTCTACTTCTTCTGATTCACCCTCCAGACTTCACCTTCTCCTTCTCCTTCTTCTGCATCTTCTGATTCACCCTCCAGACTTCACATTCTCCTTCTCCTTATTCTGCTTCTTCTGATTCACCCTCCAGACTTCACCTTCTCCTTCTCCTTCTTCTACTTCTTCTGCTTCGCCCTCCAGACTTCACCTTCTCCTTCTCCTTCTTCTGCTTCTTCTGCTTCACCCTCCAGATTTCACCTTCTCCTTCTCCTTCTTCTGCTTCTTCTGCTTCAC